>NC_142143.1:19703181-19854696 GCF_024610735.1 Ursus americanus | reverse complement strand
ATCCCTGGCTCAGCACATAGAGTAGAACACAGAGACCTTTTCTCCAAGGCTCACCAATGTACTAACTCTCATTGCTTCCTTCTGACCTTCACAGCTTAGGGGGTCCTTTTCTACTCTAGGAGTTCCGGAACCAAGCTCTTACCTTCTAAGATATTTTATCCTTATCAACCTGAGAGGCTAGACTTCTGACACTCAAAAGCCAAGCAGAATTCCCCCTTTTCTTTGGTATTTCCTGAAGCCTCCCTTTCTGCGCTATAAATATCAAAGACCTGATTATTTGAATGTGAAGAAGATCCAAGGAGGCAACAGAATGCTCCAGAGAGTAGGGGGAGGTCATTGGTTAAAATTTCTGAATATCTCACCATTATACTCAGAACCGCTTCACATGCTTTTCTTCTTTGCTTGATTACCTCCCCTGTAGATGGCCTCCTTGAGCCAGCACTTTGCCTCCCCAACATTGGGGTTTTTTTTGTGTGTGTGTGTTTTTTTAATTTATTTGAGAGAGAGAAAGACAGCATGAGTGGGGTGAAGGGCAGAGGGAAAAGCAGACTCACTACTGAGCAGGGAGCAAGATGTGGGGCTCGATCCCAGGACCCCGAGGTCATGACCTGAGCCGAAGGCAGATACTTAGTTGACTGAGCTACCCAGGTGCCCCAACCTCTCCAACACTGTAAACCAAGGAACTCCTTCATTCTTACGACTTTTTTGCAGTCTTGCTTTTGCTTAGGTATCCCAGCTTCTACCCAGTGTTACATAGTGATGCCATGTATGGCCTTAGCAGGAAGGTAAATCTATGTATTTACCTCTCTTTCCTATCTTTTGTCTCTCCACCTCTTTCCTTTTCCCCCCACCATCTATCTTCACAACTGGTTCTATTATAAATTGCACTGTACTTTACATGCCTTATTTATTGAAACATCATGTTTCCTACCCTGCCTTAAGTATGTGAATAGGAGGCTTTATATTTTTCTAAAATCATAGTATATTTACTTCTGTTTAGCTCTCAAATGACTTCTCTGTAACTCACTTTCAATTAAAACTCTCCAACCCTCAGAATGGAAGAAATGTTTGCAAATTATTTATCTGATAAGAGACTTATATCTTGAATATGCAAAAAACCTCTTACAACTCAATAATAAAAAGACAAGCCAATGAAAAATGGTCAAAGGGTCTAAATATTCATATTGCCAAAAAAGACATACAGATGACCAATAAACATAGGAAGATGTTCAACATCACTATAAGGGAAATGCAAATCAAACCACAATGAGATACCACTAATTATAGAATGACTATAATAAAAAATATAATTAATATTATAATAATTATAATATATAATATATTATTAATTAATATAATTAATAACAAGCACTGGTCAAGATGTGAAGAAGTTAGAACCCTCGGTGCTGACAGAAATGCAAAATGGTGCAACAATTTTGGAAAACAGTCTGTCAGTTCCTCAAATGGTTAGTGATAGAGTTACCATATGACCCAGCAATTCCATGCTAGGTATATACTCAAGAGAAATGAAAATAAATGTCCACACAAAAACTTGTACACAGTGTTCAGAGCAGTATCATTGATAATAGCCTAACAGTGGAAAAAATATGTCTTTCAACTGAGAAATGGATAAATAAAATGTGGTATAGCCATACAATGGAATATTACAAGGCCACAAAAACGAATGAAGTATTGATATACACTACAACATGGATAAACATTGAAAACATGCTATGTGGAAGAAGCCAATCCCAAAAGACCACATATTCTGTGATTTCATTTATATGAAATGTCCAGAAGAGACAAATCTGTACAGACAGAAAGTAGATCAGGGGCCAGTTGGGCTAAGGGGGCTGGGAGAAAATGGGGAGTGATTACAATGGATATGGGGCTTCTTTTGTGGGTGATGAATATGTTCTAAGATTGTGGCAATGGTTGTATAACTCTGGGAATATAATAACCATTAAACTGTACATTTCAAATGTGTTGATTGGATGGTGTGTGAATTATATCTCCATAAATCTTTTATATAAAAACAAAAGACTCTCCATGTACCTCGGCATTCCTGTGTTCAGTTTATAACAGATTATCCTATTTTGCACATTGTTTTGAAATTGCTATGTGTGATGAATATCTCCTCATGCCGCCACAGCCTAGGATTAAGCAAATGAAAAGAATAATAATAACAAAACTTTCAAAAAATTCTGGTCCATACTCATACAGATGGGGGCCCCTCCTGCTAGAAACATACAGAAATTCTGGATAAAATGTCACAAAACGAAAATTTTAATACATAGTCTAACTTGTAAGAATGAAAAGGGAAACACCAGGTCCCAATATTGAAAAGAAAAATGATTGATGGTTGTCAGAGAGGAAGAGGGTTGGGAGATGGGCAAAAGGGGTGAAGAGGGGCAATTGTATGGTGATGGATGGTAACTAATTCTGGTGGTCACTTTGCAGTGTATGCAAATGCCAAATTATGTGGTACACTTAAAAGTAATTATATACCAATTTTATCTCAATTAAAAAAAAAGTCAAAACCATAGCAATGGTACCAGGAGGTGTTGAATAACCTATGAAGGTATAGTTCCTGATGAGTTTGTGGGTCCTCATGGGGACAAAGATGAGGTTTCTACTTCCAGAATGTGGAAGAGTGAGAACTCTATTACAAATATCACCAAAAGCTTGAAGCCTTGAAGAACTGCCCCATTATTTAAAAGGGAATTTTAAAGAAAGTTTGCCTCTCTCCAAGTCTTTGATGGAGAACAAAGTACCTAAGGCTCCAGCCCTAATCCCTGTGCCATGTATGGACAGGGGACGAAAATTGATTCTGTGAATCTAAGACAGAAGCCCTAACTTGAGATAATGATGTAAGAGTGGTAGGAGGCAATTACAACATGGGCACAGCCAAAGCTGATTTAAAACTTCTCTGTAAAGACTTTCACTAACCGGAGCCCAAGGAACTCCCCTACTGAAGATAAACTTTCAGTTAAATGATCAACTACACAAGGAAAAAAAACCATGACTGAGAGCAAGCAAATGAACAAGTAAAAGAATTAGCACGTCAAGAATTTCAGACAACATAAGAGTAACAAATATGGTTAAAATTATTAGAGATAAAAGAATAATTTGGAATTATAATGAAAGAATTCAACATTAGGAAAGAAAAGGAAACTTTGAAAAAATTGAAAAAGCACATCTGACTCTAAAAATGAAGAAAATAAAGTCATTGAAATGGAAAATTCAATGGACAGATTAAGTAGCCGATTAGGAAAAACTGAAAAGAAAATATGTGTGTGTGATGCACCCTGAAATTTTTAAATATAAAAAGATAGAAAGTATGAACCAGATTAGGAGACATGGAGGATAGGATAAAGAGGTATGCCATTCCTCTAATAGGAGTTAAAAAGTTACAGGACAGAGAAAATGGGAGGGGGGAATATTCAAAGGAATAATGGCTAAGAAATTTTCATTACTGAAGATGTGACTTTTATTTTCAAATACAGTGTTAATTACTTAAAGCATAAAATATTCTTCAGCGACAAAAGTTCTACAGGTTTATTTCTTACATTTTTATAATCTGTATGTAGTATACAGAAAAAGTACTTTATGTGGTACAGTGGAAATAACTCTCTGTAAAAGCTGATAACCTTAATTATATTCAATTTGACATTTTCTTCCCCAAGAACAGACAACTGCAAAGACACTTGTAGAGAGTTTAATCAGCAAGTTGAAAAATTAGAAATGCAAACATGTTTTACACTACAGTTTTCAATTCCCTCAAGATTGTTCACGATGGGCACACAACTTAAAGATAAAAGTAAATTTTACAATAACTAAATTATGTGGTAAATTTCGAGTAACTGTGCATGCACTCGGTTAACTGTATCAACAACTATTATTGGAAAAAACTAAGAATTTCCTACAAGAATTGACACAGAGAGTCATCCCCCTGATCTCACGCCTATCCCTGTCCCTTGTGTCTACATCATGGACAGACGCTGAGTTGTTAACATACAAACTATACTTTCTGGGGTTTTCATAAGTAAAACAAAATTACGAAATCTTCATATTCATATATTTAATATTTCCTTCATCTTAATGTGTGTTAATGTTGGAAATCATGTTGCAAAAATGAAACTTTCATAAGAGTTGTTTTTATAGGGGCGCCTGGGTGGCACAGCGGTTAAGCGTCTGTCTTCGGCTCAGGGCGTGATCCCGGCGTTATGGGATCGAGCCCCACATCAGGCTCTTCCGTTATGAGCCTGCTTATTCCTCTCCCACTCCCCCTGCTTATGTTCCCTCTCTCGCTGGCTGTCTCTATCTCTGTCGAATAAATAAATAAAATTTAAAAAAAAGAGTTGTTTTTATAATTATTCACAATTTTATATTCCTTAATATTTTCAAAATGCTATGAAAATATATGGTCATTGTTCTGTATCCTAACATTGTGTATGGCAGCGACACTTTAATCCTCACCTGTAGATGAGAATGATCAGATTGAGGAGTCAAGGCAATTTCCCTAAAGGAACAAAACCATCAGGTGTGACTTCAGGAAAATAAAAATTGCAACCTTAACCTCTAGGGCAGGATTTCTTAACCTCAACACTACTGCTACTTGGGGCAGGATCATTTTTACTGTGAAGAGGGGCTGTCCTATGTATTACAGGATGTTTGGTAGTGTCCCTGAATTCTATCCACTAGATGCCAGTAGCACCTCATCACCGACTGTGACAACCAAAAATGTATCCAGATATTTCAAAATGTTCCTGCAGGTGCAAAACTGCCCCATTAGAACCACTGGTCTAGAGAGAAAATTAATGCATAAGCAATCAAACAGAGGCATATACATTTATACCATCTTATATCCTACATATAAAATTTCATTTCTCTATTGGGTGAATATGATTGGTCTGTAGCTTTCTTTATAGTTTCCATTCTCTTTGTTTGAATAATCCTGCTGATTCCTAAGTACAGTTCAATATTTCTACAGCACATATTTTTTAGACATCATTACATTGCAAATTATTACCAGTTTGTCGTTTTTTAAAACTAGCAAGTGAACTTTGTCTCAAATTTTGATTTCCAATCATATTAAAATTTTAGGTAACACTATTTGAGCTAATAAAGTGCTATCTAATCTTTCATACTCACATTATTTCTGTGAGGTAGTTAAGTGTTTAGAGTTAAATTCCATCATTAGAGGAGATTAAGTATAAATTCAAGGTCATACAATCTGTCAATGACAAAATGAAAATAGACTACTTATGTGGCTTTTCCCTCCTGTTGCAATTGTTGTGATTCAGAAATAATTAAGAACATTAGATGATTTCATTCACATTATGATATACTAACATTTTACCTCCATTTGGTTTTACCCGAAGATTCAGATAAGATAAATGATTTTTCATAATAACAGTATTCCGATTTCTTAAGAATCTGGTCTGGCACTCTTATGTGTTCATAAAGGTAAAATATCAACAGTTCCCAAGGTCACAACGATATATTTGGTTAAAGAAAGTGGACAGGAATGGAAGTATCATATCTTTCATTAAGAAACACATTGCATCATCCCTCAGCAGTTAAATAAAGAAAAAATTATTTAAATAATTGGACTTTGATTTCCAAAATTGAAGCATTCTATGTGCATTTACACTTATTAAATAAATAACAATAGTTCAAATCACACTTGCATAAAACAAATAAGATTACATCTTCCTACTCATTAAAAAATTGTAGAGAGATTTACAAAGTTTGATGTATGCTTACAAACATATTGATTAAAAAAATAACATCTATACACATATGAAATATATGAACACATGATTAATTTAAATGTTATATAAATCTCTTTCTTTAGATAAATGCTACTTCCTATTTTTTTTATTGCTTCATGTTTTCAATTGGCAACCTTTAAAAGTACAGAGCATACTTACCTAAATATCAGAAAATAAGCAAAAATGTATTTAATTCTAAAATATATTTAATGTACCTAAATGTTTCTCACATTTTAAAACATTGTAAAGCAAACAAATAAAAAAACCACATTTCTAAAGAGTATCTAATGGGGGAACTGTAGAAAAAGATGTTATTGATAAAAGTCTGTGACCAAACTCTTAGCTGGAAATGTAGCAAAATAAAATAAACTTTGAGATTGCTACTTGAAATTTTAAACCATGGAACAAAGCATATAGTTAGTAATTCAGAACATTAAAAAAAGTTTTTGCCTACGTAATGGAACTCTTTAAATGGGTGAATACACTAGAATTCAAGATTTCTAAGCATATGTACCTTTTAAATTCAATTAACTGCAAATTAGTTGACATTCAAATTAATATTCAACATAATCATGTAATTCCACAGAGCTTAACCATTTTAATCATGTAAATGTTCTTGGGTCACCAAATCTGTAAGTACCTATGTCGGAAGTACTTTAGTCAGTATCAGGCTCATAGGATTTCTAATTTATAGTCTGGGACTTAGTAAACCAGAATCTGGGGTAGCATGATTCATACTGGGTATCTCAAGATATATACAAGCCCAAGGTAACATAGTAAATAGGAAACTAGGAAGGCAAGCAAAGTAAAGTGTACAACAAAACCTGAGTTGATGGGTCAAAACTGGGATTGCATATAAGAACTGGAGTATAAGGCACTATAAGCAGCCAATGGCCAAGAGCTCTAGATAATTAGCAAAAAGGCACAAGAATAGACACATAGCACCAAAAGACCTTGATCATTGGGCCCATGTTCTGTCCCAAACAGGATGCTTCTTGATTACCACCTTCCTGAGCAAGAACTGGTTCCAAGGTTAATAAGCTCCCTGATAAGGCTGATATGGATCAATGAGAAGCAAAGATCTAGACAACATAGATCTGTCGCCTCATTGTTTCCTAAAAATAGAGTATGTTATAGAAGGAGAAAAGGTCTTTTCAGTATTACTTCTGATTTTGGCAAACCCCAAAACTCATATGCTAGCATCAAATGCATGGAAAATATTTTTAATAATGCCCAAATTTAAAAATACTCTTTTTGACCATCAAGTATGTGTGTACCTGTGTATATTAATCCTTCAGCATACATGTGGTCATAACTCTCACAAAGACAGCTTCATTAAAATAAGAGAAATAGAGGAAAATGCCGATGCTGAAACTCAACTCCAGAGTAGCATTAATTAATGAGCATAGTAAGTGAAGAGTCAGCACTTTGCTTTAACACAATTTTACCCCCAAAAGTTTCCCCCCAAACCTTACTCATTATAGAACCCTCCCCCCGCCAAAAGAAATTGAAACCTGACCCAGTTATCTTAGAAAACATATATAACTGTTTAAGATCATCCAGTATCACAGATGCTTCACAAACGAGTCCCACTCATCTTGCCACTTTGATCTGGGAAGTTCAATTCAATATGGTTGAAGGCAGGATTATCAGTTCCACTGTCTTCTACTGGGTGAGATTTATAGCTTAAAATATGCTTCTTCTAAAAGAAAATGTTAACAAAGTGATTAGAGAAAAAGTAACTGTTCAATTCTAAATAGTTGTTACTGCTTTTCTTTCTCTAAATCAGCTTTGTAGTCTATTGAAGACAGGATATATGAAAGAAATAGACCATCAAAGAATACAAAACAAAAACAAAAAACAAACAAACAAACAAACAAAAAGAATAGGGCAAATACCTTCCTTGTCCATCAGAGTTCAAAAGAGAGTCTGAGGACTAACTAATATTCTATCCTGATGATAAAAGCACAGTCTCACTAATTTAAGGAGAAAGGAAGCCAACTTACTTTCTTAAAAATGTCAAAATTGGATAAAAAGTCCTCTTTGGTTAATAGGAATCTGCGGTCTACGTTTTGTTTTCTTCCTCCTGAAAAACATTTACATCATTTACAATGTTAAAAAGATACCTGTAACCACCCAGTGACGGCCCATCATATAAGCATTTAACTCGTGCACGTCCAACTCTACGCACTCATAAAACACACAGAGAAAGAGAATCTTTAACATAGTGCTGAAGACTTGGCTTACCATTTCCCTTCTTTTAGGCTTAGATTCTGCAAGCCTCTCACTGTGACAAATGAGTCTAGTGTTCAAAGATGAATGCGATGGTTCTTAAATGCAAGCCCCCTACTTCATATGATACTTAATCTAAGAGCCCAATACTCGTAGGGAAACGGATATAAAAGCATCCTCTGCGACCTACCAATAAAATATCAAGCCATGTGCCTCAGCTTCAGAGCAGTTGCCTTTCCCCAGTTTGATGGCTATGAATATAGATGTGCACGAAGAAATGCAGGAAATTATGAGTTATTGAATAAATTAGTTACATAAAAATCAATATAATGATTGGTGTTTGATTCAACTTCTCTTCCCTAACATTCTGCTTTATAAAAGATATTCTTTGTTTTGGTATTTTATTTGTAGATCAAAGACAAAGCTTTTTAAAACTGTGTGGTTCTCAAACTATTTTTGTACAAATCATCTAGCAGACGTACTTGAAATGCAGATTCCTGGACTCCAACCTGGACCAACCCAGTTAGAAACTCTGGGTGGGCCACTGAAGCCTGATTTTTACCAAATTTCCAAAGTGATCTTCACGCTCTCTAATATTTGGGATCCTCCACTTCGGTATAAATACTAGGCTTTAATTATGGGAACCTCTGCTGTTCTGGAGATGGTATCAACTTTAAATTAATTCATTCAACATTGTTGAGTGCCTACCATCTGCGAGAGACTCTACTAGGTGCTAGAGAGTCAGAGATGAGTAAAACAATTACTGCACTCACAGCTCATGGTCTACGTAGGGCATTATTTACCCCATTTTACTCTTGAGGAGACAGACCCATTCACAGTACACAGCACATGGTTAGGTGAAACTGAAATGCCAACCAAATCTGTATGGCAGGAATTCTTACTGAGTCCTGGTATTCCTATTTATTTCCCAAGGAGTGTTAGGATTTCATGTTTCTAGATTATTTTTTCAAGGTGCTCAGCTCATTGCTGTTGTGAAGTGGAAATAAGTCATTTATGAAATTAATGAAGTTGAATTGTTTTTTATCACTGGATGCCTGCTCACTAGGTAAAGCATGACTTTATAAAACAAAACAAGCAGTCATATATGGCTATCGGAATAAAAACTTCTAAGGAAAAAGAAAAAGGGAGCGCTCAAAGGATGCTCTGATACTCCATTTTCTTAAAGAAAAAGGAATGTGTTGAATAAGGATCTAAGGTCAAATAATACAAGGAGATTGATAGTTGTATTCCTGATCTGAATAACTGGGTTACTGGGTAAGAAAACTTTAAAATCTGTCTTAAAATATATCAAAACAGACAAAAGAATAAATCTACTGTGTTGGTAATTTTATTTAGGAAGAAAGGCACAGTCCTTTTTGAAAAGAAAGAGAATAGTTTAAAACAACTGTTTGAAAAAAAAAAAAAACAACTGTTTGAGGGGCGCCTGGGTGGCTCAGTCGTTAAGCATCTGCCTTCAGCTCAGGTCATGATCCCAGGGTCCTGGGATTGAGCCCCGCATCGGGTTCCCTGCTCGGTGGGAAGCCTCCTTTTCCCTCTCCCATTCCCCCCGCTGTGTTCCCTCTCTCACTGTCTCTCTCTCAGTCAAATAAATAAAATCCTTTAAAAAAAAGAAACACAACTCTTTGGGAGGTAATAAATAGCTACAAACTTTATTATAAATGTATAATTATACATTACAATATATCATAATTATAATTAATTTAATTGTTGATATGATTATATTAATATTACTGCTAATTATTAATATAATTTATTAATTATAAATATAAGTATCACAGAAGTTTGAAAGGCAGTGCTATTCAGGAGCCACAAAACAATGATTGATAGAATTCCTCCAAGTGGCACAGTGTTGGTAGCTTTGTAGCATAAAGCAAACAAAGACATCAGACATACTAAGACAAAGCATAGGATTTCTGACTAGTTATTGCACCTTTGATGAAGAGGGCAATAGGGCTGTCTTCCCCCACTCTGGTTGCTATGGATATACATGGGTGAGGGAATGCAGGAAATCATGGAGCCCCACACTTCTCACTAGCTCTACACTGCTATCCTGCTTCGAGCCACCATGACTGCTCACCTGAATTACTGCAATAGCCCCCTACCTGCCCTCCTTCCCTTTTAAACTATTCTCAAAGCTGAATCGCAGTGTTCCTTTGAGATGTATTGGAAAAGTAACTGGAAAAGTATCCCATGTAGTAGACCTAAAAGATACAGTGATGGAAAATAGGAGAGAAAAGAGAAGAAAATTAGAATAACTGTCTGAGACTAAAACATCTGACTAACAAGAATTTCCAGAAAGACAGAACAGAAAATCACAGGAAATTACAAAAGAAATAATACAGGAAAATGTCCCCAAACTGAAGGACATGGGTCTTCAGATTGAAAAGACCCTAACAAGGGCTTAAGGCAAAGCAGTCATTGTGAAATGGGTCACATGCAAAGTGCCAACAGGTAGCATGGCACTGGCATTCTCAATAACAACATAATCAGCTAGGAGAAAATTAAGAGATCCTCTCAGAAACAACAAAATTATTTTCTTAGGATTCTCTGCTCAAACAAGTGATCAATCAAGTATAAGGGAGAATTAAAGACATTTTTTCAAGAGATACTACACCTTCAAAATCTCTTGTCTACCCTTTCCCAAGAACATGCTAAAGGGTGTGCTCCATTCAATTAAGGGGATAAACAAGAATTATCAATAACGGAATATAGGCAACAGGGACTCCAACACAGGAGAGACCAAAGGAATTCACAGAATGAGGACAAAATGAAGTCCCAGGATAACAGCTCTGTAGCAATCCCGGAGACCAGTGTATACGATGCGTATTATCAGTCTGTTTTTTTAAATAATGTTTTTAAAGTTTATGGACATGTGAAAAAAGCTTCACACTATGTTCAGATGTAAGGACTGTAGTTATCATTCCTTACATTTGTATACTTCTTTACAGTTTATAAAAAGTCAGCATAGGATGATGAAAAGGTCATGACACAGGATTGTTATAATACATGTAAAATCCTAGCAGTGTAGTCGCTACATAGGATTTGTCAAGCACTTTATCTTCATCTTACAGCAACCTGTGAGATAAGCAAGTCAATCGCCACTATCCTCATTTCACACATAACACAACTCAGCCTCAGAGTAGCCATATGGACTTCCCTAAGTTTATGCAGCTAGTAAATGGCAGAACAAAGGTTCAAATAGAATCTTCTGCTTTCCAGTCCAGGCACTCAAATTTTCCAAGAGGAAAATGGAACAAGTAATTAAACTAACTGTTAACAGAACTATAGAAAAATAACATAAATAGGTATAAAAGAGATATAGTAAAAACTGATATGGAGGTAAATACAACAATACTAATGTTTAGATAATTACCTGTTGGTAAACTGATCAGCATTCCCATGAATACCGTTACCAAAGTTCCAAGAGTGCTGAAGTACAGATATGATAAAGAATACCAGTTATCCATCAGTGGAGTCCTCAGAGAGAACAAAAGCATAACTGTAAGATTTCATGTGATGCCATTAGCAACTAGAGCAGTCCCGATAATCTTCATGCATAGTAAAAGTCAGAATAAAATATTTAACAATGTTTTTAATGTCATAATCTACTGTTCCAACTTTATCTTATTGGATCAGGAATTAAAAGCCTGACTTAAACTTGACCATACACTATAATACTAAATATCCACGTGTATTCATTCAACTCTGCTTTATGTCCCAGGCACTGTTCTTGTCACTGGAAAGTCTACCATGAAAAAGGTTGATAAGGCTCCTGCCCTCATAAAGTTTACATTCTAATGGAGAGAGAAATACAATAAATAAGTAAACTAATAAACACAATAATTTCCACTGGTGGAAAGTGCTGTAAGGGAAATAAAACAAGGTAACGTGAAACAGAGTGGAAAGAAGGAACTACACTCTAATGTGTGGTCAGAGAAAGCATTTGTGAAGAAGTGACATTTGAACTGACATCTGAATAACAAAAAGTTCTTGAGGAAAGCGTCCTAGAGAGAGTTAAACACCACCTGACTAAACCATAATGAGCAACATAAGAGTAATACAAGATGAGAGGAAGGTAGAGGTCTTTTTTTGTTAGATTTATATGAAGTTTGGGTTTTACTTTGGGCAATGGCACTTGTGGCAGTATTTTAAATGGAGGAGTAACATGACCTGATCTCAAAAAGAAAGTGTATTCTGCTGCTTTAGGATGAAATGTTCTGAATATATCTGTTAAGTCCATCTGGTCCAGTGTGTCATTTGAAGCCATTGTTTCTTTGTTAATTTTCTGCTTAGATGATCTGTCCATTGGCGTAAGTGGGGTGTTAAAGTCCCCTCCTATTATTGTATCATTATCAATGAGTTCCTTTAATTTATTATTAGTTGTTTTATATATTTGGATGCTCCTGAGTTGAGGGCATAAATATTTACAACTGTTAGATCTTCTTACTGGACAGGCCCCTTTATTATGATATAGTGCCCTTCTTTACCTCTTGCTATAGTCTTTAGTTTAATTCTCAAATGATATGTAGAAAATCTGAAAGACTCTGCCAAAAAATTGCTAGAACTAACACTCAAACTCAGTAAAGTCACAGGACACAAAATCAATGTACAGAAATCAGTTGCATTTCTATACACCAATTATGAAGCAGCAGAAAGAGAAATCAAGGAATTGATCCCATTGAAATGTACCAAAAACCATAAGATACCTAGGAATAAACCTAACCAAAGAGGTAAAAGATCTATACTCTGAATACTATAGAACACTTATGAAAGAAATTGAAAATGACACAAAGAAATGGAAAAACATTCCATGCTCATGGATTGAAAGAACAAATATTCTTAAAATGTCTATACATCCCAAAGTAATCCACACTTTAATGCAATCCCTATCAAAATATCATCAGTATTTTTTTTACAGAGCTAGAAAAAACAATCCTAAAATTTGTATGGAACCACATAAGACCCCAAATAGCCAAAGCAATCTTGAAAAAGCAAAGCAAAGCTGGAGGTATCATAATTCTGGACTTCAAGTTATAGTACAAAGTTGTAGTGACTAAGACAGTATGGTACTGGCATAAAAACAGACATATAGATCAATGGAAAAGAATAGAAAACCCCAAAAATGGACCTATGACTATATGGTCAACTCATCTTTGACAAAGCAGGAAAGAATATCCAATGGAAAAAAAAGACAGTCTCTTCAACAAATTGTGTTGGGAAAACGGGATAGCAACTTGCAAAAGAATGAAACTGGACCACTTTCTTACACCACACAAAGAAATAAATTCAAAATGAATGAAAGACATAAATGTGAGACAGGAAACCATCAAAATCCTAGAGGAGAACATAGAAGCAACCTCTCTGATATAGGCCATAGCAACTTCTTACTAGATATATCTCCAGAGGCAAGGGAAACAAAAGGAAAAATGAACTATTGGGACTCCATCAAGATAAAAAGCTTCTGCACAATGAAGGAAACAATCAACAAAACTAAAAGGCAACCTTCAGAATGGGAGAAGATTACAATATTATGTTACAAATGACATATCTGATAAAGGATTGGTATCCAAAATCTATACAGAATTTATCAAACTCAACACCCCCCCCCAAAAAAATCCAGTTAAGAAATGGGCAGAAGACATGAATAGGCATTTCTCCAGAGAAGACATACAGATGGCTAACAGACATGAAAATGTGCTCAACATCTCTCATAATCAAATCAAAAACTACAAATCAAAACTACAATGAGATATCACTTCACACCTGTCAGAATGGCCAAAATTAACAACACAGCAAACAGCACATATTGGCGAGGATGTGGATAAAGGGGAACCCTCTTACACTGTTGGTGGGAATGAAAACTGGTGCAGCCACTCTGGAAAACAGAATGGAAGTTCCTCAAGGAGTTAAAAATAGAGCTACACTATGATCCAGCAATTGCACTACTAGGTGTTTACCAAAGGATACAAAAATACTGATTTGAAGAGATACATGCACCCCAATGTTTACAGCAGCATTATCAACCAAATAGCCAAATTATGGAAAGAGCTCAAAAGTCAATTGACTGATGAATGAATAAAGAAGATGTGGTATATATACACAACAGAATATTACTCAGCCATAAAAAAAGAATGAAATCTTATCATTTGTAACAATGTAGATGGAGCGAGAGTATATTATGTTAAGCAAAATAAGTCAGCCAGAGAAATACAAATACCAAATGATTGCACTCATATGTGGAATTTAAGAAACAAACAGATGAACATGGGGGGAAAAGAGAGAAGCAAACCATAAAACAGACTCTTAACTATACAGAGCAAACTGAGGGTTGCTGGAGGGGAGGTGGGTGGAGGGATGGGTTTAATGGGTGATGGGTATTAAGGAGGGCACTTGTTGTGACGAGCAATGGGTGTTATATGTAAGTGATGACTCAATAAATTCTACTCCTAAAACTAATATTACACTATGTGTTAACTAACTGGAATTTAAATAAAAACTTGAAAGAAAAAAAAAAGACTGATAAGTTGAACTTAATTAATTCATTGTAGAAGAAATTCTGATCACCAAAAAGTACCATTAAGAGAGTAAAAAGGCAACCCACAAAGCAAGAGAAAAATATTTCAAAATATATCTTTGTACCTAGAATATATCAAAAACTCCTAAATAAATTAGAGAAAAACTGAGAATCCATTTAAAATTGGATTAATGATTTCAACAGCCAAGTCACAAAAGTAAATATCCAAATGGAAATGGCCAAAAAAACATATAATAATAAGGTATTGAATGTAATTGATCATAAAGAAAATGCAAATTAAAACTACAACGAGGTATCGATATATACCCATCAAGCATTGGGAACTTAAAGAATAAAAACTGAATCTAGGTAATGGAAACACAGTATCTAGAAAAAGGATATTTTGTTTCATCCTCAGCTGTGTCAGTTTATTCCCCTTGTATTCTAGGGACACTGAACTATGTATGATTTCCTAAAATACCATGTGGCTTCAGACCTTCACGCCTTTGCATATACTGTTTCTCCACTATGCAATATGCACTTCCTTCTGTCCCTTCTGCCCAACCCTGTTCACCTGATTAATTCCAGCTCATGTAATCCTCCTCTAAGAAGGTTTCCTTGACTCCACCAGGAAGAGTTAGGCTCATCCTCCCTCTGGCTCTCTTGATCGCCTATGAGTACTATTTACCACAGGGTATTGTTTAAGTGTTTATTTTCTTGTCCAACTTCCCTCTGGTCATTTTCTGTGACTTTCCAGACCCTCTCCTTCTAGCCAACCTCTGTATCCTTCAAGTAGTACTACCTCTCTAAAGTCTTGATGCTAATCACTCTAATTTTGTTTATATTCATTCTTTTAAAAGATATTTATCAAGTATTTATTACTGTTTACCATGTGCTACTTTTATACTTACTGTTCTTACTGAATTAAGTGTTTTGTGTATATTAGCACACTCTCCCCAGCTAGACTATAACTTCCTGGAAGGCAGGAACCACAGTGAATAAGAGGGGAAGACCTTCTTGGGATAATACGTAAATGGCCAGCCCAGAGCTGAGTACATAGTTCATTCTTAGAAATTCTTGTTTATTACCTGTTTTTTTAATAAATAAGCTAACATGTAAAAGTAATTATTATGGTACCAGGAACATACTAAACTTCAGCTCATTTATTTGTTTCACAATCCAAATAACTATTCTGCCTCAGACTCTTAAATTGAGAGAGATATTTACACAATCAGGACAAATGCTAAGCAAAATTGTGAAACAAGTATATTCTGAACGTCCTCCCACGTAGCCTTCAATTATTTTTTTCTCCCTTTCTGACTCTAACTACCCCCCCCCCACAAACATTAGTGCTTTCATGCTTGTCCAAACTGCTTTTGGCATTTCCCTGCCACTCACGCCACAGCACCCCACCTAGTCAAACCTCCTCCAAATATGCCTCAGGCTCTGGAACTACATTTTCTCTCTACCTATGCATTTAGCAGCCTTGAACTTCCATCGGCAAGCATTCTCATAGTTGGGTTTTGTTCGGAACACGAATTACTGATAATAAGTCACATTCCTTCTCTCTCACACACTGGAGTGTGTCCAGTTTAAGAGGGAGACACCAGGGGCGCCTGCGTGGCTCAGTCGTTAAGCGTCTGCATTTGGCTCAGGTCATGATCCCAGGGTCCTGGGATCGAGCTCCGCCCTGGGCTCCCCGCTCTGTGGGAAGCCTGCTTCTCCCTCTCCCACTCCCCCTGCTGGTGTTCCCTCTCTCGCTGTGTCTCTCTCTGTCTAATAAATAAATAAAATCTTTAAAAAAAGAAAGAAAAAAAAAAAAAAGAGGGAGACCCCACGTCTTGACCCAAAGAGAATGAGTCTTTAATTGTTTCATTCCAGGAATGCTGGAACTGGGGGCAATAATTCGGGGGCAGCAGTCTCATCTTTGTATTCCTTGAATGTCTCCAAGGGGGTTTACGCTTTAAGGCTGGACATTAAATTGTCCACTAAAGGAAGTCTTGCCCTTATAGTCACTATGTTATAAAGTACTCACCTACCTATAGATCCATATCATTTCATTAAATCAGATGACATAAGGATCCAGAAGCCCAAAAGTACACTGCATACAGAAAACTCTAGCAAGTGAGCTGATCACAGCTGCAACTCATTGCCAGTGCTTAAAGATTTGGAATCTTTAAACCTAAACAAATAGTAATGATCTAACATATTTAGATGATTTTAGCTTTTAGACTATAAAGGCTATACTTCAAAGCCTATAAAAGCAATGTTTCTTTTATGATTTTGCTTTTCATTTCAAAACGTTTTTAGTTGACAAAGATGATTTTTCATTCAACTAGAGCTGATATTTGGTAGCATTTACCCATAACAGAATTTTTTTTGTTACTATTCAAGTCTTCTCTAGATCTGTGAGGCAGAAATTTCTACCAAAATTAAGAACATATAGCAATTTTTGCTGTTTCCAAACAAAATACTATAGCCAGAAAGCCACAGGGGCTCTACCCATTTCAGAATTGGGGAAAATCGCACCACTGCAGGCAAGACAAAAATCAACTGGGGTTCTCTTCCTGTCACATGCATTTCCTTAAAATATGACATTATAAAGCTAATTTGATACCTTTCCGCATTGTGTATTTGAAAAGCACTAGTAGAAAATGGCATTTCTGTGGTTGTCACCCAATTTGTCACATTGTATGTGCTGTTACAGCCATAGGTTTCAAGGCTTAGTGGCATAGTTCTCTCAGGCAGTGGAGGATAAAGTTGAGCGCCAATTCCAACCCACAAAGAAACAGCAAATCCAGCCATCAGACCAACAAGTGCTCCCTGTAAAACAAGAATGCTTTTAAAAGAAAAATAATATAGTTTTCTTTGAGATAGAAATTAACATCAGAAGATTAAGCTCAGCATGGTCCAAGCCAGATTTTCTAGCTTCTCTCCTAAAATTATTCTCTTTCCCAAGATCCTTGCTTCTTGTCAAGGGCAGCGTGGGCCACTGGTCCCTCATCCCAGAGCCCTCAGGACTCGGTACCTTTATTCCCTTTCCATATCCCTATCTCACCCTGCTCATTTTTCTTTTTGTCAATCTCATAATTCCATTCCTTCTACTCTGTTTCCATGGCTGGCTCTCTGTTCTGGCCTCCTCCTCTCTTCACACCCAAAGAACTACAACAATCACATGGTTGAGCCCAGGCCAACTGCCCCGTCTATTTTTGCTTAATCTGTGAACAAATGGTATGCCAAATGAACAACAGACTATGAAGGGGAAAGCAGACACAGAGTTTATTCCCATACTTAACATGCATGATTGTAATTGTGCTTCGGGATAATTAGGAAGAAAATAGGAGACAGTTTTCACAAATGACTGCAATGGTGTACACAACCACACCAAGTATTTTTTTTTAATATTTTATTTATTTGACAGAGAGAGAGAGAGAGATAGAACGAGAGAATACAAGCAGGGGGAGAGGCAGAAGGAGAAGCAGACTCCCGACTGAGCAGGGAGCCTGCTGCAGGGCTCAATCCCAGGACCCTGGGATCATGACCCAAGCCGAAGGCAGACGCTTAACCTGAGCCACCCAGGAGCCCCAACACACCAAGTATTTCTAAAGACAAGAAGAGATGTTCCCTCTGAAGACATTTGGTTTCTCAATCTTTGGAAAACTCAGGTTCCCCACTTCTGCTATTCACCAGCAGTCCAGGTGTTCTGCCAGACCTTGAATGAACCTTTGAGCTGGTAGGCCTTTTCCTCTGTGATGAAAATTTCTCCCTTCTTTTAAGAACACTGACCAGACAGCACAGCTTGTGCCTTGGGCTCCCCATAGAGAAGACAGGGGAGGATATCTGAAGTAAGGGGAAAAACATAAGCAAAATCATAGGGCAGGAAAAAAGAATGGTGTGTTGATGGGATAAGATGAAGGCTGATGACAAGATCAGAGGATTTATGTTACAGACAAACACTATGAGCTCTTTCATTAAGCTCTGAACCTTGGAAGCGGAAGTAGATTTTTTATTTATTTATTTATTTTTGGTTTTGGTACCCCAGCACTTACCACAGTGCTGGACATGTAGCAGGCATGCAATAAATATTTTTCAATAATATGAGGTTGGAATAGTAGTGTGGCCAGCTGTTGACAGGGCAGACTTGCTTATTCTCAGCATTGTACATGATTTGATCAAAGATTCACAAAATTATAAAGCCCATGAGTACAGAAATATTTAGTATTCTCTATTGCCAGGATAGTGCTTAGCTCATAAATATTCAATGAATGAATGAGAGGAAGGGACGGAAAGAGGAAGAAAGGGAGGAGGAGAAGCAAAGGAAGGGAAGGAGAAAAGGGAAAGGAGAGGAAGGAGATGGAGGGTGAGAGGAAGGCAGGAAGTCCATTCCAAAGCAAAGGTAGATAATCTGCTAATGAAAAATGTGGGTATTGTACAAAGAGGTACTTCCTATGACAGGAATAATAATATCATACTTTTCCTGAGAAAAGGTTACATGGGACCTAGTCTGCTACAGCTTTTCTGGAGGCAACCCATGGTGGTAGTAAATGTCAAAAACCAAGTCAGTCTTTCTTAATATTTCAGACACTCAACAAACCACTGCACATTTCATAATGCAAAGAGTCTAATCAAAGCTTCAAAATTCCAAGGTAGATACAAACTATTCTTTCATTGTGATTAGCTTTTCATATGATACTTCATTGACAATTATTTTCTTGAGAATAATTATTTTTAAAAAAATTTATTTGAGTACAGTTGATACACAATGTTACATTAGTTTCAGGATATAACTCAGTGATTCAACATCTCTATACATTATGCTATGCTTACCACAAGTGTAAATACCAACTGTTAAAAATTCTTTTCTCTAAGAATGATTATTAATAATAAAGGTAATAATCTTTATTAGTAGCTACTTTACCAATCCCTAATGCCTCGTGAAGAAAATGGAATTCTAAATGCAAATTCATGGTTCTGCAGTTATTCTATGTCCACATGAAACAACCATATATACATTATCAGTTTTTCCTGAACTTCACCTTATAGCAGGACTGACCCGGTGGAGTTTCTCCCGGCTTTCAGAGAAATAATTTCAATTTCATTTATTCCAAACAAAATTTAGTACTTTAAAGCATAGAAATGTCTGTGTAGAAGAGAGATATTACCTCATTCTGGTTACTATTCCCAATTATGATCACCCCTTTGGGGCCAGAACCATGATATTGGAACTATACCTTTAAATATCAGGAATATAAACTCTCTGGTCAAGGTGGTGAACAGCTTATCTTATTGCTTCTTTTTGCTGTACTCTGGCTATTCACAGGTATCCTCAGCTCTATTGCCCTTAAATCTTTCACATCTGAGCCTGTTGATCTCCTTTCTTTAAAGCCTAGTGATTTTCAGCGGTAGAGTTTAGTGACCTCTGAAGCTAATAATACACTATATGTTAATTAAGTGATTTTAAATTTAAAATATGTTTATAGAAATCCTAGTGATTTTCAAGGGCAAAAAGATAAATGAACAAAAAATGTTGTTCCTTTAGTTATGTTATATAATATTCATAATATATATTACATATAATGTAAAATATAATACATATTGTTTCATAATATATATCCTTTAGTTATGTTATATATTCTATAATATTATATGGTTAGTTATATAATTATATTGTAACATTATATGATTTAGCTATATAATATTCATAATACATATTATTTGGCAGCTTCCATTTAGTTTCACATCTGCAGACTCCGAGTGCACAGCACTTTATTTTATACCGCAGCAAAGTCCATTTGAGTAATTTAAGTCATCAGGTAACTAATGAGAGATATCAAAGGAACTATATCTTCCCATTTGAGAAAAAATTATAGAGCTGTTACTTTAGTTAGGAAAGTAAGCTTTACACATACTCATTCATTATACTTACAATTGAGTTGGCAAAGGGAACCAAAATGCCCAAAGCAAACAAGCCCAGAAGTGGTCCACCAACCATGCCAAATATGCTGAGTGCTGCCTACAAAAATAATAAAAAATCAGCAACTAGCAATCTCAAATACCAAGTTAAGGTGTTTCAAAGTAATTCCATCAGAATGAGGATTTAAAGTAATCAATCTCCTCCTGAAAATCATGGCAGCCTTGCCATTGGCAAATAGGTAATCAGAACTTGACACTTCTGCTTCTCAGTCTCAACTATTCATCTGTTCATTCAGATATCCTCAATAAAGGAAGCAGAATGTAAAGACGGTAGAGTCATGACAAGACAGTGGGAACACCTATATGAATTCATAAGCCAAGAGGGACACTACTTCTCCCAACTGTTCCTATAAGTGATAATAACCAATCACATCACTCCTTTGTCCTTTGACAGTCTCAAAATCTTCTGTAAAACAAGACTGTGGATAAGTATTGCTAAGTGAGCAGCGATGGCAATGAAACCAAATGCCATTCTTGATTCCCTAAGAATGGAACTAGAATGAAAAATATGATTAATTTTTTTAAGAGATTGATCAAATCATGTCGATTTAAAATTTAATTGGCTATATGCAACCTTTGCTTTGATGTATAGATGCCAAAATCACACCAGTGAAAAAAAAGTTACAATGTGAATAATGGAGAAATGCAAAAGCTGAAAATTCCAAGAGATGTGTGTTCCCAATAAGCCAATGGCTACTTTTTAAGAGTGGATAGAACCATAAAAGAAGGATGAGAGGACACGTTGGTTTGTCTACCGAGTAAAGGAGCTTTATAACAGAATCAGTAAAGCAAAGAAAAAATATCAAGAAAAATTTTATAGGATATAGATAGCAGTCCTAGGTTAAAAAAAAAAAATTACGAAGCCTATGTTGTGGACTAGGGAAAGGAGTGTGGATAGAGAGGAAAAAGAATTAGTGTTTGAGGAGGATATGGGTTCAGAATATAATCCTAGGGAGTCATTTCACAACTTCTTTTGAACCAGATCCCAGTAGGAAGGAAGACAGACTTCACTGCAAAATGTGAAATAAGCCACATGGCCCATGAAGCAGGCTGTGACAGTGTGACTTGTGAGCCAGTTTTGGAGGCACAAGGAATATACCCCAAAAAAAGACCTGTCTCAGGAAATAATACCTTGGTTAGAGATGAACCAAGGTAGAACTGGTTTGGAGTTATGATGACACTACTAGAACACGTCACTGTATATACTCAGGCCAGAGTTGATACATGAAAAAAGGGGAATCAATCACAATAAGAGTTATAAGCAATGAGGCAGACTATGGAAGAATAAGCAATAACGCAGACTACGGAGAAAAGCACATTCAGAGGAGTATTATTGGTTATGGCATAGATGTGCTAGATAAGCTTGGAGCTTCTGGACATCATACATTCATTCATATAATCAGGATGAAACCAAACTATTTAAAAAACTGGTATGCCACAAGCAAACAAACCAGAATGGACCCAAGACTTAGGTCTAAAGCAGGAGTTTGGAGGACATGCTTTGCTCAGCACTGATCTTCAACTTTCCGGATCATGGGTAGGTCCAGGAGTCCCAGACAGCCATGATAAAGCTGCTTCAGTAATTACAACATGCTTGAAATAAATGAAAAAAGAGAAGGTCTTAGGAAAAAAAAAAACAGAAGGCCTCAGCAAAAACATAGCAGATATAAAGAACCAAATGGAAATTTTTAGAACTGAAAAATACTAACAGATAAAAATCTCAATAGATGGATTCAACAGCAGAATGAAGGAGACAGAGGAAAGAATTAGTGAACTGGAAGACAGACCAATAGAAATTACCTAATCTGAACAACAGAGAGAATATAGACTTTAAAAAAATGAAAGGAGTTTCCAGGATCTGGGCAAGCATAAAAAAAAAAAAAAATCTAACATTCACGTCATCGGAGTCCTGGAGGAGAAAAGAAAGAGTGAGGCTAAAAAGTACTCAAAGAAATAATGTATGAACTTCCTAAATTTTACAGGAGATATAAACCTACAGATTCAAAAGCTCAGCAAACCCCAAACAGGAGAAACCCAAAGAAATACATGCCAAGACACACTGAAATAAATTTCTGAAAACTAACAACAAAGAAAAAATTCTAAAAGTAGCTAGAGAAAAATGATACCTTGCCTGTAGGGGAGAATAATTAGAGTAGCGGCAAATTTTTCTTCAGAAATAATGGAGGCCAGAAGAAAGTGGCACATATTTTTCAAGTGCTGGATAAAAAGAACTGCTGACTCAGAGTCCTATACCCAACAAAAATATCTTTTGGGAATAAAGGGGAAATCAATACATTCTCAGATGAAGGGAAATGAAGGGAATTTTTTGCCAGCAGACCTATCCTGAAAGAACCTGAAAGAACGGCTAAAGAAAATTTTCTAAAAAGAACAGAAATTATAAAAAGAAGGAACCTTGGGACATCAGCAAGGAAGAAAGAATACAATAAGCAAAGATATGGCTAAATATAAAAGGCTTTCCTTCTCCTCTTGAGTTTTCTAAGTTATATTTGATTGTTGAAACAAAATGATAACACTGTAATTCATGTAATTCATGTAATGTATGTGGATCAAATATTTGACAGCTATATTAAAAACTGGGTAAACAGACATAAAGGGAGGTAAGGATTCTATACTGTACTCAAACTGGTAAAATGACAAAACAAGTAGATTGTGTTAAGTTATGCTTATATAATGTAATACCTAAAGCAACAATTGAAAATGCTATTCTAAGAGGCAAACTCAAAACAACACAGATAAATAAAAATGGATTCTAAAAAATGTTCAAGCATCCTATAGAAAGGTAGGGGGGAATGAAAATAGAAAGAACAAACATTAAACAAAAAATGACAGACTTACACCCTAACATACCAGTAATTACATTAAGTGTAAAAGATGGTCTAATACACCAATAAAAAAGACAGAAATTGGCAGGATATATTTAAAAACATGGCCCAATCATATGCTGACTGCAAAAAGTCACTTATAGACAAGTTCAAAGTCACATATAGACAAGTTCAAAGTAAAAGGATGAAAAGAGGTGCATTATGCAACCATTAATCAAAGGAAAGTAGGAGTAACTACATTAATATCAGATAAATTAGACTTTAGATAAATAAAATTATTAGAGAGAAACATTATATGATGAAAAAAGAATTACTTCACCAAGACATAGAAATCTTAAATATTTATGCACCAAGAACTTCAAAATACATGAAACAAAAACTGACGAAACTAAAAGGAAAATAGACAAATACACAATTATAGTTGAGAATTCACCACTCCATTCTCACCAACTGATAAAAAAAACTAAACAGAAAATCGGAAGATATAGAAAACTCAAGGACACCATCAATGAGCAGGATCTAATTGATACTTATGGAATGCTACACCTAGCAGTAGAGTACACATTCTTTTTAAGTACCCATGGAACATGTACCAAAATGCCATATCCTGGGCCATAACAGACCTCAACAGATTTAAAAGAATTAAAACCATACAGAATGTGCTCTTTGACCACATGAAACTAGAAATCAATAGCAGAAAAATAACAGGAAAATCTCTAAACACTTGGAAACTAAGTAGCATACTTCTAAATAATTCATGGGTCAAAAGGACATTTCAAACGAAACTTAAAAATATAAAATATGAAAAGTTGTGAGACACAGCTAAATTAATGCTGACAGAATTTTTTAGCAATTAGTGCACCCACTACAAAAGAGGAAAAGTTTCAAATCAATAATCTAAGGTCTCATCTCAAGAACAGCAAAATAAACCCAAAGCAAATAGAAGAAAAGGATAAAGATAAGAACAAAAGGCAATAATTGTAAACAGAAAAACAACACAGAAAAATCAGTGAAATGAGAAGGTAGTTTTTTGAAAATATCAATGAAGTTGACAAACCTCCAACAAGAATGAAGAAAAAAGATAACATCACCAATATTAGGAATAAAACAAGCAATAATACCACAGACCCTGCAGACACCAAATGTATAATAAGGGAATACTATGAACAACTCCACACACACACATTTTACAACTTAGATGAAATGGACCAATTTCTTGAAAACACAAACTACCATAATTCACCCAATATGAAACAGATAATTTGAATAGCCTTATAACTTATGGAAATTTAATTTGTAATTTTAAAACTTCCAAAAAAGGAATACCCAGGCCCAGACGGTTTCACTAGAGTATACTATCAAACATTTAAATCATTAACACCAATTTTATACAATTTCTTTAAGAAAATAGAGAATAATTCTTCCCACTTTATCTTATGAAGCTAGAGTGACTGTGATACCAAAACCAGACAAAGCCATTACAAAAAAAGAACTACAGATCAATATTTCTCAGGATGCAAAAATCCTTAAAAAAATATTAACAAATAGAATTCAGAAATATATAAAAATAACTATACACCATGACCAAGTGAAGTTTATTCCAGGAATGCAAGGCTGGTTAAGCATTTTAAAATCAATTAATGTAACTCATCATGTCAAAGGACTAAAGAAGACTATCATATTACCATATCAACAATGCAAAAAAAGCACTTGACAAAATTCAACATTCATCCATAATAAAAACTCTCAGAAAGATGGAAAATAGGGAAATAGGGAATTCCCTCAACTTTGTAAAGGGCGTCTACTAAAATCTTACAGCTAACATTATATCTAGGAGTGAAAGACTAAATGCTTTCCTCATCCAGACTGGGGAACAAGGAAAGGGTTTCTACTCTTACTACTCTTTTTCAACATGATGTGGAAGTTGAAGCCAGTGCAATAAAGAAATAAAAACTATACATACAGATTGGAAAGGAAGAAATAAAACTGTCCCTGTTTGAAGATGACATGATTGTGTAGAAAATCCCAAGAACTAATAAGTAAATTCAGCAAGGTCTCAGGATACAACACAAATACATAAAAATCAATTGTATTTCTACATATTAACAAACAGATGGACACCAACATTAAAAGTACAATATCATTTACAATCACTTAAAAAAAATTAAATACTGGGATAAGGAAGGAGATGGTGGCAGAGTAGGAGGACTCCAGGCTCCCCTTGTCCCATGAATACAACTAGATGACTATCAAGTCACCCTACATACCCCAGAAATAGACTTGAAGACTGGCAGAACAAACTCCACAACTAAAGGTAGAGAAGAGGCCACATGGCAGAAAGCAGGAAGTGTGGAGACATGGTTTGGGAGAGAAACAGGTTGTGGCCACTGTGGTGGGGAGAGAGCTGTGGTCTCAGGGAAGGGCAAGAGACAGACCAGCACACAGGGGAGTGCACAGGGAAGATGATTCCTTACAGCAACTGGATTGGAAAGTGAGAGGGGCTGAATTTCATGAGTTCTTGCAACCAGCAGGGCTTAAAGCCTGGAGTTTTAAAGGTCAGTGGGCTTGGCTCATGGAGAGCCCAGAGGCATTGGTGCTACTCTTAGAGAAAAGGCAGGGCAAATAGCCTGTGGACATACAGCATGGAAACAGCAATCTGAAGAGTGCTTGAGGCACATAGTGGGGAGGTTATTTGCTCTTCTTGGAGCATGTCTCAGAGAGGCAGCATTCATGGATAGACCCCCTCCAGGAACAAAGATAACTGGCCTCCACTGCCCCTCAGCATAAGCACAGGGCCACCTGTGGGAACCAGTACGGTGCTGACACTCACTACCTAACTTGCTGACACCAAGACCCATCCCACCCACTCCAGTGGAACTGCCCATCTCAGTCACGCTTGCCTCAGTCCCAGTGCAGTGGGCCCAAAGACTGGCCCAAACCCCTGCCCACACCATGTCTCCCTACCCATGAATTCTGCAGGGCCTCAGTTCTGGCAGCTGTGGCAACAGGACTCATTTCATAAGCAGACCAGAGTACACTTAGTTAAAATTCCCCACATTCAGGTCAATGAACAAATACAGCTCATGATAGGTAAATAGAGCCTCTTCAGACAATTGGCCTAAAGGATAAAGTGGCCAGGACACAACAGCAGAGTGCATGCAGCACACAGTGGAAATACTCTCTGAAGCGCCTGGCCCTGGAAAACAGGCAACTGTACACTGTAGGGCACTACAGAACCTCTTCTTCATAAGGCCATTACCTTCAAGAGGAGGAAATGTAGGTGACTTTTCTAACACAGAGAAGCAGGCACAGAGACTTAGACAAAAGAAAGGACAGAGGAATTTGTCTCAAATGGAAGAACAGGACAAGGCCACAGCTAGAGATATACATGAAACAGATAGAAGTAACATGCCTGATAGAGAATTTAAAGTAATGATCATAATAATACTTGCTAGACTTGAGAAAAGAGTGGAAGGCACCAGTGAGACAATTAACATGGAAATAGGGAATAATATAGCAGAGACAAAGGGCCCAGTAAATGAAATCGGAAACATGCTTGATGGAATGAACAGCAGGCTGGAGGAAACACAGAGTAATGGAAAGTAATCAAGTTGAACAAAAGAGAGAAAAAAGAATAATGAAAAATGACAATAGACTCAGAGAACTCAATGACTCATCAACACAGTAACATATGTATTATCGGATTCCCAGAAGAAGAAGAGAGAGAAAAGAAGGCAGAAAGTTTATTTGAAGAAATAATAGCTGAAAACTTTCCTAATCTGGGGAAGGAAACAGATATCCAGATCCAGGAGGTACAGAGAACCCCCAACAAAATCAAAAAAAGCAGACCCACACCAAGACATATTGTACTTAAAATGGCAAAATATAAAGAAAAAAATCTTAAAATCAGCAAGACAAAAGACAACAGTTATATACAAGGGAAATCCCATCAGGCTATCAACAGATTGTTCAGCAGAAACTTTCCACGTCAGAAAGGACTGGCATGATATATATTCAAAATGCTGAATGGGAAAAATTTGAAATCAAGAAAATTCTATCCAGCAAGGCTATCATTCAGAATAGAAGGAGAGATAAAGAGTTTCTCAGACAAAAACTAAAGGAGTTCATGACCACTAAACCAGCGCTGCAGGAAATACTAAAGGGGACTCTATGAGTAGAAAGGAAAGACTAAAAGTAACAGTATGAAGATAGGAAACACAAAAACAGTAAAAATTAATATTTCTATGAAATATCAGTGAAGGAAGTCACAAAATCAAGGATGTAAAATATGACAACATATACCTAAAATTTGGGGAGGAGAGGAGTAAAGAATAGGTTCAAACTTAAACTATCAACTTAATATAGACTGCTATATGCAGAAGATGTTATATACAAACCTAATGGTAACTACAAATCAAAAACCACTAATAAATATGCAAAGAATAAGGAGAAAGCAATCCAAATTTATCACTAAAGAAAACCAGCAAACCATGAAAGAAAGACAAGAAAGGATCAGAGAAGATTTTCAGAAAAAAACACGAAACAAGTAATAAAATGGCAATAAGTACATATCTATCAATAAGTACTGTGAGGGGTGCCTAGATAGCTCAATCAGTTAAGCATCTGCTTTTGGCTCAGGTCATAATCCCAGGGTCCTGGAATTGAGCCCTGCTTTGGGCTCCCTGCTCAGTGGGGGGTCTGCTTCTCCCTTGCCTTCTGCCCCTCCTCCCCGCTTGTGTTCTCTCTCAAATAAATAAATAAAATATTAAAAAGTAATTACTGTGAATGTAAATGGACAAAATGTTCCAATCAAAATACAGGGAGACATAATGGATAAAAAAACAAGACCCATCTATATGCTTTGTATAAGAGACTTGTTTTAGAGCTAAACACACCTACAAATTGAAAGTGAGAGGGTGGAGAAACAGTTATCATGCAAATGCACTTCCAAAGAAAGCTGGAGAGGCAATACTTATATCAGACAAACTAGACTTTTAAAAAAGATTCTAGGACACCTGGGTGGCTCAGTAGGTTAAGCTTCTGCTTCTTGATTCCAGCACAGGTCATGATCTCAGGTTTGTGAGACTGAGCCCCACATCAGGCTCCATGCTTAGCACAGAGTCTGCTTGAGATTCTCTCCCTCTCCCTCTGCCCCTCCCAGCCTCAAATGAATAAATTAAATCTTTAAAAATAAAAATAAAAAAAGATTCTAACAAGAGACAAAGAAGGACACTATATAATAATAAAGGGGATAATCCAACAGAAGATATAACAATTGTAAATATTTATGTATCTAACATGGAAGTACCCAAATACATAAAATAGGTAATAACAAACATAAAGGCACTAATTGACAGTAATACACTAATATTAGGGGATGTTAACACCCCATTTACATAAATGATCTAAACAGAAAATCAACAATAAACAATGGCTTTGAATGACACACTACCAGATGGATTTAATAGATATATCCAAATCATTCGGTCAACCAACAGCAGGATACACATTCTTTTCAAGTGCACGTGGAACATTCTCCAGAATAGGTCACATATTAAGCCACAAAACACACCTCAATAAATTAAAAAAGATCTAAGTTATACCATGCTTCTTTTCTGACCACAATGCTATGAAACCAGAAGTCAACCCAAGAAAAAAATCTGAAAGACCACAAATACATGGAGGTTAAATAACATGCTACTAAACAATGAACGGGTCAACTAAGAAGCAAAAGAAAAAATTAAAAACTACATGGAAACAAATGAAAATGAAAACACAATGGTTCAAAACCTTTGGGATGCAGAAAAAGTGGCTCTAAGAAGGAAGTTTATAGCAATACGGGCCTACCTCAAGAAGCAAGAAAAATCTCAAATAAACAACTTAACCTTACACCTAAAGGAGCTAGAAAAATGAATAACAAAGCCTAAAACCAGCAGAAGGAAAGAAATAATAAGGATCAGAGAAGAAATAAATAATACAGAAACTAAAAAAATAGTAGAACAGATCAATAAAATCAGGAGCTGGTTCTTTGCAAAAATTAATAAAATTGATAAGCCTCTAGCCAGATTTATCAAGAAAAAAGAGAAAGGATTCAAATCAATAAAATTACAAATGAGAGAGGAGAAATAACCACCAACACCACAGAAATACAAATAATTATAAAAGAATATTATGAAAAACAACAAATTGGACAACCTAGAAGAAATAAATTCCTAGAAACATATAATCGATGAAAACTGAAATAGGAAGAAATAGAAAATTTGAACAGACCAATTACCAGCAAAGAAATTGAATCAGTAATCAAAAATCTCCCAATAAACAGAAGTCCAGGATCAGATGTCTTCACAGGTGAATTTTACCAAACATTTAAAGAAGAGTTAATACGTACTCTTCTCAAACTATTCCAGAAAATAGAAAAGTGAGGAAAACTTCCAAATTCACTCTATGAGGACAGCATTACCCTGATACCAAAACCAGACAAAGACACCACAAAAAAAGAGTACAGGCCAATATCTTTGATGAACATAGATGTAAAAACATTCAAGAAAAAATACTAGCAAACCGAATCCAACAATACATAAAAAAATCATTTACCACAATCAAGTGGGATTTATTATTGGGTTGCAAGGGTGGTTCAATATTCACAAATCAATCAATGTAACACATCACATCAATAAGAGAAAGAATAAGAACTATATGATCATTTCAATAGATGCAGAAAAAGCATTTCACAAAGTACAACATCCATTCATGATAAAACAAAACAAAACAAAACCCTGAATGAGGTAGGTTTAGTGGGAACATACCTCAACAAAATAAAGGCCATATGCAAAAACAAAACAAAACAAAACAAAACAACCAAACAACCCACAGCTAACATAATACTTCATGGGGAAAAGTTCAGCTTTTCCCTTAAGGTCAGGAACAAGACGAGGATGTCTCACCACATTTTTTTAAAAATATTTTATTTATTTATTTTAGAGAAAGAAAGAGAGAGTGCACAAGTAGAGGGAGAGGGAGACAGAAAATCCCAAGCAGACTCTGTGTTGAGCATGGAGCCCAACATGGGGCTTGATCCCACAACCCTGAGATAATGACTTGAGCTGAAATCAAGAGTCAGATGTTCAACTGACCAAGCCATCCAGGTGCCCCCACTCTCACTACTTTTATTCAATATAGTTATGGAAGTCCTAGCCACAGCAACCAGACAACATAAAGAAATAAAAGGCACCCAAATCAGTAAGAAAGAAGTAAAACTTTCATTATTTGCAGATGCCCTGACACTATATATAGAAAACCTGAAAGACTCCACCAAAAAAAAAAAAAAAATGCTAGAACTGAAACAAATTCAGTAAAGTCACAGGATACAAAACTAATCTACAGAATCAACTGCATTTCTATACACTAATAATGAAGGAGCAGAAAGAGAAATTAAGAAAATAATCCCATTTACAATTGCATCAAAATAATGACATAGCAAGGAATAAACTTAACCAAGGAGGTGAGAGACCTGTGCTCTGAAAACTATAAAAAACTGATGAAAGAAATTGAAGATGACACAAAGAAATGGAACGATATCCCATGCTCATGGATTAGAAGAACAAATATTATTAAAATGTCTATACTACTCAATCTACACATTTAATGCAATCCCTATCAAAATACCAACAACATTTTTCACAGAACTAGAAAAAACAATCCTAAAATTTATATGGAACCACAAAAGACCCCAAACAGCCACAGCAAGCTTGAAAAAGAAAAGCAAAGCTGGAGGCATCACAATTCCAGACTTCAAGTTGTATTACAAAGCTGTAGCAATCAAAACATACGGTACTGACACAAAAATAGACACATAGATCAATGAAACACAATAGAAAATGCAGAAATAAACCCACAATTATATAGCCAATTAATCTTTGACAAAGCAGGAAAGACTATCTAATAGGAAAAAAACAGTCTTTTTAACAAATGGTGTGGGGAAAACTGGACAGCAACCTGCAGAAGAATGAATCTGACAACTTCCTTACACCATACACAAAAATAAACTCAAAATGGATTAAAGTCCTAAATGTGAGACCTTAAACCATAAAAATCCTAGAAGAAAGCACAAGCAGTAAGTTCTTTGACATGGGCTGTAGTAACTTTTTTCTAGATAGGTCCCCCGAAGCAAGGGAAACAAAAGCAAAAATAAACTATTGGGACTTCATCAAAATAAAAACCTTCTGCACAGTGAAGAAAGTAATCCACAAAACTAAAAGGCAACCTACTCAACGGGAGAAAATTTTTGCAATTCACAGGTTAATTAGAGTTAGTACCTAAAATATTTAAAGAACTTATAAAAGTCAACACTGAAAAAAAAAACTAATAAAAAAATGGGCAGAAGACATGAACAGACACTTCTCCAAAGAAGACATCAGGCACAGACACATGAAAAGATCCTCATCATCACTTATCATCAGGGAAATGCATACCAGAACTACAATGAGATAACACCTCACAACAATCAGAATAGCTAAAATCAACAACACAAGAAACAATAGGTGTTGGTGAGGATGTGAAGAAAAAGGACCATTGTGCACAATTGGTGGGAATGCAAACTGCTGCATTCCACCCTTGATGGTAATACATACTTAGAAACTGTATGGAGATTACTCAAAAAGTTAAAAATAGAACTATCCTATGACCCAGTAATTGCACTACTGGGTATTTATCCAAAGAACACAAAAACACTAATTCAAAGGGATACATTCACCCCTAAGTTTATAGCAGCATTATTTACAATAGCCAAGATATGGAAGCATCCCAAGAGTCCATTGACTGGAGATTTTATGTATGAATATTAGCCAGGCATAATAAAGAATGAAATCTTGCCATTTATAATGATGTGGATAGAGCTAGAGAATATAATGCTTTGTGAAATAAGCCAGTGAGAGAAAGACAAATATCATGATTTCACTCATGTGGAATTTAAGAAAACAAAGGAGTAAAGAAAAAAGAGAGAGACGAACCAAGAGAGATGAACCACTCTTAACTATAGAGAACAAAGGTTACTAGTGGAGAGCTGGATGGGGGGATGGATTAAGTAGTTGATGTAGATTAAGGAGTGCACGTGTAATAATGAGCACCAGGTAATGTATGTCATTGTTGAATCATTATCACTATATTGTATACTTGAAACTAATACACCACTGTATGTTAACTAACAGGAATTAAAATTAATACTTTAAAAAAATTATGGGGCACCTGGGTGACTCAGTTGTTTAAGTATCCCACTCATGATTTTGGCTCAAGTCATTATCTGATGGGTCGTGGCATTAAATCCCACTTTGGGCTCTGCACTCAGTGGGGAATCTGCTTGAGATTCTCTCCCTTGCTCCTCCCCCAACTCATGCTCACTCTCTCTCTCAAAGAAATGTCTTTTTAAAAAAAAACTTAAAACAATTTTTTTAATTGTAAGGTGTAAATCTCACTAAATATATACAGAGCTTGTATACTGAAAATTACAAAATGGTGATGAGAAAAATCAGAGATCTAAATAAATGAAGAGATATACTATACTCATGGATTCAAAGATTCAACATAGTAAAGATGTCAATTCTCCCCAAATTGATATATAGGTTTAGTGCAATTCTATCAAAATTTAAGCAACATTTTTTAGATATACAGAAGATTATTCTAACTTCATATGGAAAGGCAAAGGAACAAGAATAGCTGTAACCATTTTGAAAAATAAGAATAAAGTGTAAGGAATTAGTTTACCTGATTCTAGACTTACTATAAAGCTACAAAAATCAAGACTGTATACTACTGGCACAGGGACAGACACATAGATTAACAACAGAAAAGAGAAACCAGAAATAAGTCCACACAAATATGCCTAATTTATTTTTTGAAAGATTTTATTTGAGAGAGAGAGCACGTGCGTGCAAGTGGAGGAAGGAGGAGAGGGAGAGGGGCAAGAGGACTCTGTGCTAAGTGCAGAGCCTGGCAAGGGGCTCAATCCTTTGACCCCAAGATCATGACCTGAGCTGAAACCAAGAGTCACATGCCCAACTGACTGAGCCACTCAGGTACCCCGCCTAACTCATTTTTGATATAGGTGCAATTCAATGGAAGAAAGACAGCCTTTATAATTGTACATCTATAGAGAAAGCAGGGGGGAAAGAACATCAATCTAAGTCTCACACCATTGAGGGAAAATTGGTAAAGGGTGTATGGGATCTTTCTGTATTATTTCTTAAATTGCATATAAGTCTACAATTTTATCAAAATACAAAGCTTAATTTAAAAAAATTTTAGGGGCGCCTGGGTGGCTCAGTCATTAAGCATCTGCCTTCAGCTCAAGGCGTGATCCTGGAGTCCTGGGATCGAGCCCCACATCGGGCTCCCCCGCTGGGAGCCTGCTTCTTCCTCTCCCACTCCCCCTGCTTATGTTCCCTCTCTCGCTGGCTGTCTCTCTGTCAAATAAATAAATAAAAATCTTAAAAAAATTTCTTTTTAAAGAATTTAGTCAACTCTGTTCCTCGATATGTCTATGAATAGATGAATAGAGAAGTCTGGAAGGATGGTCACATCAACATTTTAAAAAGAATTCAGTGTTTATGATTCAAACCTTGCAGAATCAGCTCTTACCTGCAGCAAAGCTCCCATTAGTGATGCCAGTGCAGCCATTCCAATGCACAGAGCTCCAAACAGCACACCTAGAGGGATGATGCAAAAGCCAGTGTAAAATTCAGACCCAGAGGATTAGAATTCTCAGTAGAATGAACTACCCTGCCTTTGATTCAAAGTAATTAATATGATTGTGGTGAAAAATGGCCACATACATCAGCGCCAGCCAAAAAAAGGGAAGGGGTGTTTCCCTACAGGATCAGCAGTGTGCAAAGGGGAAAGAAAACTCTGATATTGTGTCCTGGGATTAGTGACAACATTAGGTTATATAAGTAAAAAAATCCCTAGCATTAACCATAGGGACTTTAAAGCTAAGAACTGTTGTGTTATTTATCTAATCCTCCATAAACTTTTGTTTTATAAAGGAAGGCTCAGGTTTCTGTTTTCAGTTTGTCAGAAATGGGACACAATCCAGCTCTGCTCCCTATGACATGATGGGGGAGGGGAGTAACAAACATCAGAAATTAGAGTCATCTGATTTGAAGTGTTCACTTCTCCTGGGAAATGACAATCCCCACCAAGGGTAGGTTTAGGACTTTTAGTCCTCTTGTAATCTCCATCAACATCCTCAAGCCTTTCCTGTTAAACTAGCAAAGAAAGATAGTATCAAGTATGACATTACCCATTCTACCAAATTGTTTTCCCAAACTTTATAGAAATTCTCAAGCCACCACAGCTGGTCAGAGTATAAATTATAGGACTTTTTTTTTTCTTTTGGCTTTTAGTACTTTCCAGATTTTCTCCAAATACATGTTTTAGTTTTTAAATTATAGGAAAATTTATACACATGTTCCCTGATTTTTATTTTTGAAGATTTCCATTTAGCACAAATCACCTGAAATCAGTCAATATAATTTCCCATACATAAAAATCAAACACAAAAAGAGGAATGATAACTTTGCTCATCATAAAATTAGTGCATTCCTTACCTCTAATTTACACTAGCACTCACACCTTTGTTAAGTATATTGGGTAAATAACCTTATTGCACCTGAATGGAAAATTTACATTAAGTTTTTACATAGAGCTCATGTTGCAATGATTTTTTTTAAGCCTCCAAATCCTAATGTAAATAGTATTTCCAACATATTTAGCATGATTATTCTCTGATAGCTCATGAATGGTCACCACAGTGAGGCTTTGGTATTCAAAGTTAATGGAAATACACATAAATTATTTGCCATGTTCTTCTCTATAATGTCCTCACTGTACATACCTCAAGATAATGACTTCATGTAAGTCATTATATAAGTCAAAGTAAGTGAAAACCTCATCTACACCAGCAGAGTTGATTTGTTATTAATTATCATCAACACCCTTCCTTGAGCACCAGATAGTGCTTCTTATTTTATATGCATTATCTCTAAACCTCATAGTACCTGCAAGATGAATATTTTTTTCTAACATTTTTCATACAAAAAAATTCAAGCTGTATTGGGTTATTGGGTTTGCTTGAGGTTAGTAAATTGGTAAAGCAAGACTGGGTCTGTCTGGCTTCAAAAGTTTCTATTTAAAAGCATACAGCTTCAATAACCCTATAATGAATCAATCTAAATACTCCTTAGGAAGCATTGTATCATTCTGTAATTATGTTCCAGGATTAAAATTAGGCACATAATAAGATGATGCAATGTTATTTAAATTTAAGGGACACTGAAGAATATAAATTATTTATTCCAGGCTATAGTCAAGACAATTACATATAGAATTATAGTTCAAAATAAGATATTATTTACTATTTCTTTGACAGTCTATTAGTATTACTTGGTTGAAGTTAAATATTCTTTTTAAAAAACAAGTTTGCTAGTCATTCATTCCAAACACATATAACCAAAACGTCAAACACAAAGAATGAAGTATAGTAACCAGATTTCTTTGAGTCAGATTGGTACATTTGGGACATCTGGGAACTGGGGTCTTTAAACCTTTCCATTCAACTGATATTTAACCCCTAATAAGGTTCTACAATCTATCAATAGAAGTTGAACATTCCTTGTACAATTTAATTGACTATCTCCAGGGCAGTCTCCATATATAGATAGAATAGACAATCAATATGGGTCAAAAATCATAACACTATGTTTCTTTATCTTCAATTCATACACATGGACTATGTACTCTATTTTTTTGGCTTAGGTTTTCTTTTTTTATTTAAATTCAACTAGCCAGCATATAGTACATCATTAGTTTCAGATGTAGTGTTCAATAATTTATCAGTTGCGTATAACACCCAGTGTTCTGTACTTTAAACAGTGCCCTCTTAAGCAATAAAGAAGTGTGGCTCTTGGCTCCAAACTAAGGGTATTTCTTAAAACCGCTGGCTAAAGTTTGAAAAGGAAAAGGGTTGAATTTTTTTTTGTGTGTGGCTAAGAATTTTAACACAGATTTGGGATAGGAAGAAGTGAGAAAAGAAGGACAGACAAATAAGGATCCCTGAAAAGACGCTCAACATCTCTCATCATCAGGTAAACAAATCAAAACCACAATGAGATATCACCTCACACCTGTCAGAATGGTTAAAATCAACAACACTAGAAACAACAGGTGTTGGCAAGGATATGGAGAAAGGAGAACCCTCCTACACTGGTGGTGGGAACGCAAACTGGTACAACCACTGTGGAAAACAATATGTAGATTCCTCAAAAGGTTAAAAATAGAACTACCCTATGATCCAACAATTGCACTACTTGGTATTTACCCAAAGAATTAAAAAATGCTGATTTGAAGGGATACATGTACCCCAATGTTTATAGGCAGCATTGTCTATAATAGCTAAATTATGGAAACAGCCTAAGTGTTCATCAGCTGATGAATGGATAAAGAAGATGTGGTATATATATACACAGTGGAATATTAGCCATAAGGAATGAGATTTTGCCATTTGTAACAACATAGATGGAGCTAGAGTATATAACGCTAAGTGAAATAAGTCAGTCAGAGAAAGACAAATACTATATGATTTCACTCGTATGTGGAATTTAACAAACAAAACAAACAAGCATACAGGGGGGAAAAAGAGAGAGGCAAACCAAGAAACAGACTCTTTACTATAAAGAACAAGCTGACGGTTACCAGAAGGGAGGTGGGTAGAGGGATGCATGAAATGGGTGATGGGGATTAAGGAACGCACTTGTCATTATGAGCACCAGGTGTTGCATGGAAGTGTTGAATCACTGAAACTAATATTACACTGTACGTTAGTTAACTGGAATTTAAGTTAAAACTTAAAAAAAAAAATAAGGATCCCTGGATATTGTTCTTCGTGGTCCCCTGACAATTAATCGCTTGTAATGTCTCTCAAATCTTGATTGCAAATATGGCATGACGACATTTAGTCATAGGCATGCATATGTACATATACATTTACACTTCAAAGTTCTTACTCGGTCTCTTCCATGGAAAAGATTTCTGGTGTTTCTAAAAATCATCTCCTGAAGGTAAAATGGAATCGTGAAAATGGAAACTCACTCATTCCTTGGGAAATCCAAGAGAGAGACCTTTCTGAGAGCGATCTGAAGTGAGGTTTAATTAGATCTTCCACAGTTACTGCAGCTAATGCATTAATACTGGAGGACACTGTGCTGTAAGAGAAAATCAGTCTTTTGATTTATAATATTTTAACTTTGACAACACTTTAAGTAGGAATAAGAAAGGGGGCAAACAAACTGTCATTTCTGAAATATAACCAGATTTCTACTATATTTTTAATGATCACAACATCCTCCTTCTGGAAGCTGTTATCATCCAAGAATGATTCAGGCAACATCCATAGGCTTAACAGTGAGAAAGGACAATTTTATGTTGCTTCCACTTTGCAATAAATCCTCAGTGTCTATGGAAAGAATCTACACAGACTACATAGTACTACTATGTAATGACTTTAAAACGTATTTTTCTTTGTGCATAGAAAGGACTGTCATAAATCCTCACAAACGTATGCCATCAATATCAGTAATATTAATTTCCTGGATCCTCACTAACAAATGCTGTGCGTGTTAATAATATATTAGAATTCATTCCCTGGCACAAACACTGGAAGAAAGTGCAATGAATAAGTTGAAACACAGAACAAGCTTGTTGCACAGTGTATATTATTCAGCATGATAATAGGAGACTTTACTTCTAATTTTCCTTTGACCATGTTTTAGCAATACATACATTTTAAACCAAGACTGTAGGCACCCCTTTTTGGGAATCAATGAAAACTGCCATCAGCTGATCATTACTATGGTGACCCTACAGAGTATGTGATGATGTATCATAGTAGAGACCAAGTTAAAAGTGGAGACTCAGGATAATAGACTGATAGTCCACATGGATAAGAGTGAGACCAACAGAGAGGATACATGGGGTAAGATTACCCACTTTTGGTCATTTGTGCTCATGTCCAGAATTCAGCTTTATCCCCCAAAATATCCAATAACAAAAGAAAGATCCCAACAGGGAAACCATGTATTGTTAGAGTCATAATTCATACCTTAATGTTCCACTGTAAGCACAGGCCACAAAAAGTCCAGGTAGTCCTGGAAAATCTTGCAGAATGTCCAGTACCAAATAAGGCATGAGCTGAAAAATTTCAAAATTTACTTCTGAGTGCTATTTTCTATCAAATGAAATTAATTAATGTCTCATTTATCTTGTATCCTTCAAAAACTAAAGGAACCTATTCCATATAATTGAAATTTCCAAATATGAAAAATTAAACTCATTTATTGTTAACACTTAAAATAATAGCAGAGTAGTTAAGGATACAGGGTCTGGATTCAGACAGAGGTGGTTTTGTTACTTCTCTAAGACTCAGTTTCCTCATCTGTAAAGTAGGGGTAATAATACTAACCTCAAAGACTCGCTATAAAAGTTAAATTACATCATCTATGTCAAGCTCTTAGTATAGTACATGGAATACAGTAAATGCTTGATAAAAGGTAGCTGTTCTCATTCTTTGGAATAATAAATCAATTTAAAGGAAATATTTACATACCTCTATGCTTAAGCATTCACTTAACTTTACAGTTGACTCAAAGATATCTTTGTGAACTTTAATCACTACCCAGGACTGAAAGTGTAATTATAGCTGCACGTAGTATGAGACATAGTGACAAGTGGAGCGTAACCTCGGGAAGTTCCAGAAACTTGCTTCTTTTTAAAAAGCTCCTGATATCCACTTACTTTTTGATAAGTTACTTTTTAAAAAATAAATATTAAATAATAATGGGAAGGTATATTACTTCAGTACTATGTCACATGACAGTCTTTTGGCAAAACTGATTTTTAAATCAGAGGGGTCCTAAGAGGATAATTTTCTAGAAAAATGTCACCTCATTTGCACTGAAACATTCTTGAGTCCTTCTCCGATAGTATAGAGTGGATGTCATGTCCTATTGTATCAGCCTCTTCTGATTTCACTTGACAATAGTTTGTTATGGGATGAGGAAGAACATCCCCCACAGTTGCCAGGGTCTGTGCTAAGTTGTTTTTAAGAATGTCTCCCCTTTATCCAAAGCTTACTCATTTTTTATTCTCAGAAAGAGAGAACTGCACTTATCTCTATATGAAATCAAGACCCAGTTATCCCAAGATAGTCTTGAAAGCGTAACTTCAAGTAGTATTCCATACATAAGCAAAAGTTAAGTTTCCACTGTTTCTGTGGTAACGAGATCTAAAATCCTCTACCCTAATATCAACTTTCTCAAAAGTCTTTGGTGTGATATTTCATGTTCTCAGTGGCCCCCTTAGGTATAGGTAGAACCAGAAAGGTAAGAATGAGAGAAAAATAGTAAAACTATATCCAGACACTAATCTTGCTTCCTCAGGGCAAGCTATAGAGAATGCATCGCAGGAATATATCTCACTCTCCTTAGGTTAAGATATCGACCTGACCTTCTACGGACTGTGCCTCATGTGCACTGTATACCTAGGGAGATGCTAATTGAATCAACTCCTCGATAATCAACACAATACTGGACTCGTCCAATGAGAAGGAAGCCTCTTTCTTTTTAAGAAGTGTAGCACAGGCTCTCTAAAGGTGCATGCATGCAAGACACCCCTGAATGCATTCTGTGACAAGGAGTCTCAAGGGCAGGAAGTTGAAGACATTTTTTGTTGTTGTTGACCAGGGATAGGGGAAGATATATGAGAAACATTTTTAACATCCCTATTATCTACAAACAAAAAGGATTGACAAAAGTCACAAAGTATTCTTCACTAGAGAGAATATAAGGGAAGAATGTGTCTATCTTCAGAGTAAACATGATTCTTAGATTCTCTGAGCAAATAGGAAAGATCTACTTATTAGTAGGAGGACACACGTGACTAGAGGGTTGAGAAGCACAGCTCAAGGAAGCTCTCATTTTCTAATCCCACAAAGTTGCATTTTTTTCTTGGAGTATGTGATGCATTTATGTCAACATAAAATTCAGTCTATCTTCAATCTAACGAGTCCCCTGGGCACCTGTTCTACAGCAAGTCTTAGAACACAATTTTGGCAAGAACTCAAGCTTCAGAGTCTAGCAGTCCTGGGTTTGAATTCTAGCTATGCTTTCTGAAAGGTGGTATATGGCATAGAGGTTCAAAGTTAGGACTCTGGTGGCAGCCTGCCTGCACTTGAATTCTGGTTCCAGGTTTACTAGCTATTACATAACTTATCTTTGCCTCAGTTTTCTCATCTTTGAAAGAGAGATAATCATAGCACCTAACTCAGTGTGTAGTTATAAGGATTCAAAGTTGAAGTTTATATAAAGCACTTATAATAGTATGATGAGTGCTTACAGCTATACTTATAGTTTATATTTATCAGCTATGTGACCTTGAACAAGTCGTATAAATTCTCTGCAAGTCACTCACTTCCTCACTTCTAAAATTAGAATTATCGGGTCACGAGAATTAAAAGAGATAAAGCACGCAAAGCTCTGGGCACAGAATCTCATCGCATAGTTGGTCCTCAATAAATGTTCACTCATTAGATCTGTTTCTCTATCATTTAAAAACTGGAAGGTAAACTGTTGATTTAAAAAAAGTTATCTAAGAATACCCACAAAATGTTTTACACTATCGTGGTTTGTGTATAGTTTTTTCCCCCCTCTGTGTTTACATTTCCACTCTCAGCCTTGACCTAGTTCTATTTAATACTTGGCTTGAAATTGTCCAAGTATTTCAATAGTTTAATCTTGGATACAGCATTCTTCATTTTTGCTATATCTGCTAAAATAAATTTTTGCCAAATGCTTTCTAGAAATTTAAGATGATTATGTTGTTCACATTTGCTGTTTGTCTACAAAAACATGAACACTCTTTCCTCCCAACTAATCAGCTTTCTGGATAACATTAATGCATATAAGAAAGGCATGGTACTGAACCTGGTCTGGTGCAGATACTTTCTTGGCTGTCCAAGGATCACAGTCATGATACCTGGAATATAGGGCAAGCCCACACAACACTGAGCAGACAAGGATTGCCCAGAGTCCCAGAAGATTGATGTAGAGAGACCTAAGGAAGTGAAAACAAACCAGCAAATGACAATTGTAATTTCCATCCCAAAGATCAGAAAAATTGTTACATAAACAGAAGAGACCTTCATGATTACTCAATAAATGCACATTATTTTTTGGTTATCAAAAATGCTATCTATTTTATTCTAGCCTAACCTTCTACTTACGCTGTCAATCAACAATTTATTTGGAAATACTTGGAATAGATGGGGGCTTCTCTATTGAATAAATGTATCCTCCTGGTCAGAGTCCCATGGGCATATCAGCTTTATAATGGTATCTAATTATGGTACTTCAGGGCTTCTTGTCATGAAATAAAGATTTTTAATGGTCAACAGAGCAGTAACTATTACTCATTTTCCTTTTCAAAGTAATGCAGTTATACACTGCTAAACATTGTTAGCATCTACATAGCAACTCATTAGACCTTTTAAATGTGGTTTCTAATATCACCTAGTAAGTATGAGAGGTAAACCTGCATTCCTTGAACAGCTATCTTCCCAAACAATGTTCGGCATCATAATACATGGTGTGTGCTCCAGGAGGTTGTAAAGGTTTGTATAACAGCACTGGAGTCAGACATGGACATAAATCTTCATTCCATCTACCATATGCGACCCTGGGCAAGTGATTTCACTCCTCTGATCTTCAGCTTCTTCATTTACACCTATAGATAACGATGCCTACCTCACAGAGTTTTAAGATTAGATGAAATAGTGTGTATCATATAGCACAGTGCTTGCTGTGTAATAACATTTGTTAAACGGTAATTATTGACATTATGAGTGCTAATGGCATTGAGTTCTATGTCTTAATAATCAGTTGAATAATAATCTTTGTTCCCACTAAGGTGTCTACATCCCCCCCCCCCATAGTGCTATAGTGGATACTGTAACAAGCTGCCCTAGGCTGAAGAGAGGTATAATCCCCAATGTCATGTCTCCTTCCTTGGGGCACCAATGACTACTGCATTCAGAATTTTAAAGGACCAGTCTCCTTATGCTAACCTGGGATAAATCTGGAGTCAGCTTAGCATTAGGGCTTCCCCTAAGGCTTTGGCTAAGAATGCATTACAATCCAGCTTCTCTCTCTGGCCAATTCTGCTTCCCTCTCTTTTCTTTCTTCTACAGGTGGTGATTTCCTCACAGACTTTGGCATGCCAAACTCCGTCTCAGAGTCTGTTCCAGGAGAACTCACCTTCAACAGGTAGCAAACAACAGATTGCTAGCCTTTTCCCTTGATTGACTAAATTTACTGTATGTTTTGCCACTGACTAAAAATAGCATAAGTAACTATAGTTCATCTCCAAATCACCAGAAAATATACCCAGACACTTCCCTGCTCAAACACCCTTGTTCATATATGAGTTTAATACTTTACTATATAGTTTTATTTGACTTTAATGCCATTCAAATAGGTCACTTATCAACAACATCTGATACTGTCCCCAGTTAATCAATGTCAGTAGGTCTTATCTTTTTGACTGGGATTCATTCTTTCCATAGAGCCAGTGTTAAAAAGTAGGAGAAAATGGTTCCTCTCAGGGCTCAGGGCGTCTGCTGAAGGCCATTCCAAAGGAAATTGCTTCTTATTAAGAAAGCTCTAAAGCTCTAATGCTGGTTTCTTAGTTATAAAATTGGGCCTTTTGAGTTTCATGCTCCCAAAGAAACAGAGGAGCATATGCACAATTAATTTTGGAGAAGCATCAGATCTAGTACAGATTTAAAGTCCAGTGGATTACTGGATGTATAAATCACATTCCTTCAAAGTTTCTTAAAATATCAGAGCTCCTAAGCTCACTTTTGGAGGATTCTATATCCATTTACTGTGCTGATACTTGTGTAGGTCTTTTACTATGGAATTTTCCAAAGATAGATAATGTCTAAACCAATTTACTCTCAATATATTGAGTTATGACATGTGACATTACAATATTTTCATGTTCTTCTTTGAATAGAAATAGAATTGCCATTCCTTGTCCTACTCCAACCACCCTGTTACTCTTAATCTATTTATAATTTTTAAGTTCCTAAATGCATGTAGGCGTAGTCAGCTTTATTTAGCAGCACGGGGAGTGGTGGTCACCACACTGAGGCCTCCTGAGAAAGAACCAGCCACCATTCATACTCTTTGCTCAAGCCAAGATGGGCTTGAGCAGTCCCTCACCATATAATCCTTCTGACCTCTGGGCTGTGTCCAAATCAATGTCTATCTGGAATGCTCTGCCACTATTCTCCACCTGCCCACATATGGTCATTACTCAGGATCTGCTTGGTTGACAGGAATCTCTCACCCATTCTCTGCCTTCACGTTCCATGATTTGCGGTCACATTTACTGGACCCCTACCAAGTGTGTGCTAAGCACAGTATTTTACATTACCTCTCATGAGATGTATAATATTTCTTATGCTCGTTTTATAAGTTTAGAAACTGAGACTCAGGGAGACTAAGTAACTTGCCCGCTCAAATAGCAAGTATTAGGGCGGAGTTATAAACTCATGACTTTGTCTGAAAATAAAATATACTAGCACAGCCGGCAATATGATGTCCTCGACCATTTCTTCTATCATTACATTGTTCCAAGGAACTGTCATACCTTTCTAGTGTTATTTCACTTTTTGCATACTTGTATATATACATTTTCCTAACTAGATGTTAAGTTCCTTCATTATAAGAGCCATATAATTCTAATGTTTATCCTCCATAACTCCTTATACAAATAGATACACAATAAATGCCTATTTATTTAATAAGATTTATTTTACTTAATAAGTCATATAAATATTTCAAATAGCTGATTTAAAATATGCAGTACCACTTTGTTTTACTTAATCCTTTTATAACTAAGTATATCATTTATTTCTTGGAATTTCATGATACAAAAGGCTTAAACCTAAGCAAAGCTTGACTAATTAACAAGTTTCAATAAAGACAACTGATGGTTATTAATGATTTCCATTCTATAGTTTGGCTTACATTTTTGCCTGGAATCTGCTTTTACAGGAAATATATCTCTGCACTTGGGATTGGTTGACACCATAGATGCTGGTCCATGTGAAGGTCCCTCCTATAATAATTGTCCAGAATGTATGTCTTTGCAAAGGATTGGGATCAAAACTAAATGAAAAGAGACAGAAAACGAATCTTAACTATCAGCAAAAAACTACAGAAAATTCTCCTAGAATATTTTTTGGGAGCAAGCAATGTACATCTGGACAGGACTAAAGGAAAATGAATGCTCTAATTCTGAGCTTTCATAAAAATTGTTCTCCTGTGGCCTTAGGAAATTGCTATTTAAACAAGTCTGCTCTGCTATAATCAGAGAAAAGCATGAAACTAAAAAGAGAGAGAGCAATAGAGTAAAGTTCCTAAGTGCATCAGAGCAATAGATACGGTACTGAAATGAACACAAAATTGACACATTTTGCATATATAATTTCTCTCCTAGCACATGTACAGTCATATTTCTAATTTATATTCAAGCTCAAGAACTCAGTCAATTAATGCAGTTTAAAGGCTTTCATCTTCTAAAATTACCATGTCATTATCATCATGCTTTCTTAAGATGCTGTGAGCACAAGCTAAATGCTAATAGTGAAAAGTCACTTTATGACACATACTTAAGTCCAACATATTGTTACAAAGAAAGCTCCACTTCTGTATTTAGTATGTCTTTGAACTCTTCTTAATGCATTATCTTGGGAGGAATGATTCTGTTCATCCACGATACACAATATGAGTTCGACAAATTTCTGCAAAATTGGCTTTCATAGGAACTTTCTAAAAATTATGAAATTCTGCAAATCCATTTCAATCTTATATTTAAGATTAGTGGAATAACGTGTTCTGATTACATTCCTGTGGAAATATAAGAGCCTCTATTCCATTCTCTAACACTTCATATTAAAGTTTAAGTGTTTCAAGGGTATTGACACTTTAACCCATAGAGAAAACAGCTACTATATTAGCTAATGGAAGTCAAGAGCCAAAAGGATTCAGGAATCTACTTGAGGGAAGTAAGACAAGATTTATAACACCCAATTTAGTGATTTTAGGTCATACAGAATATATATGTCAACTATAGACCATACAGAAAATACCAACACAAAATCCTTCTCTTGGTTTATCACCACCAGAGCAGATATTTTGCCCACCATATTCTCAAATATATCAGACTCACAAGGAATACACAATAAGGCTATTCATTATTGTTTAATGGTTGGCAGCCTCCAAAGTAAAAGTCATAAAAGTATCTAATCTTTTACTTTTAAGAATCTCTTATTGGTATATAAGTTGTCACTTCAGTGCAGCAATATGGGTTACCTTTGTACAAAGTGACAGTTATCTTGCAGAAAAATGATTGGTTCCACACCCTCTCCCCTCAATTTTGCCTACTAGGAAATTTAGTAGTAATCAAGATCTTCTGAGTGGCCACTGGCTGTTTCTGCTTCTTGGTATCCATTCTCCTGTCCTCTAATAACAGCAACCCAATTTGCTTTGGGGAAACGACCATTTCACCATACAATGGTCTAAATGGTTGTCAATAAAACGTGCTGCTCGGCCCCAACAAGGGACGGAATAATGGCCAAGCTAGGACAACTGGGGGCGCTCTTCCTTGGAATCTGAATCTTGAGGTTAAAAAAAAAACTATTGAAAATAGCTGAAGTTGATTTGTCATAATTCAACTTATCTCTGCAAATTAACACATTGTCCCTGTCCAATTTCTGAAAAGGCTCTTCTCAAACATTAGCACCATTTTCAGAAAACTAGAAGAGTCACCAAGTAAGAAATGTTTTTTCTTTCTTCTTGCCGGTGATTTCAGCTTGCCTGGCTCAAAGTAGAACTGCTTAAAGAGGAAATAAGCCAGTTCATGTCAAAATGAGCCCCTCCCCACATTGAACATGATAACAAGAACGACACTACTGATCCACAGTGGAAGGTGTTTTAAATATTCTTCTAAGTTGTGTGGTATATTTGTGATGAAATATCTAGTTTCTCCATTGATCTTTGTCTAGGAAACTTAAACAGCTGTTTAAGATATGCTATATCATACAATATACTGACACTTAAGGCATTAGTCGTAACTTTTCTAGTCAATCCTCTAGAAATAATATAGTATGTTATAAAATATTTATACATATATACAATTATGAAATACAGTAATAATATTCTATATATTGCCAGGGCAATATCAATAGAAAAATTCTCTAGGCTGCTTGAAACAAAGAACCATCAAAATGACAGCTTGGTCCTTTAGTGTTTTTCTCTTAAGAGGTTTCCTTTTCTTATTTCTCCACTATCTCTTCCCTAATTACCCTACCCCACCCTTTGACCAATTCCAGATTTTAGTATCTGGGAGAAAAACACTCTTTTGCTATCAATCCTTTCTCAGGAGGAAGCACTATCCTATATTCCTGGTAACTGAGAAACCATCTGACTGCTTTAACCCCTGAAAGACCTGATGGAAACCCCTCACACATTAACTTATCAGCTTCAATATTTTGTACCACATTCTTAGCCATCTATTTGATTTCTAATGTAAATCTACTACTTCAATAATGAGATCATTTTTGCAGAAAAAAACCAAAAGGAGTGTTCTATTGACCAAGAGATAAATAGGAACTTACTTCCAGAAGTTTAATCTTCCACCATTATAGCAATCATTTACAATAGTGCTGATTCCACCTTGAATCACTGTAGCCTGTATAATCACAGATGCAAATCCAGCCACCATGATCCCAACTTGAAAAACATCTGTCCAGATAACCGCTTTAAGACCACCCTTTGAGGGAAAAGTGTTATGGATTAATGCTCTTATCAGACATTGTTAGTCACCTACTTGCTTATATACTATACTGGACAAAAATAATGAAAACATAGATCTTGACTAACGAATACATTCAAGATGGTAGACAGTAAGGTTGGAAGAACCTTCAAGAGAAGGTGTGATTTAAGCCAAGCCTTCAGACAGAAGCAAAGATGGAAGGTCTTCCCAGAAGAAAAAACAGCATGGGCAAAAGCATAAAGAAGTCAAAGTCCATGACGTGTTGAGTTTGGCCAGATATATATTTTGGAGCAAAATGAAATGGTATACGAAGATTGCTGGGAAGAAAATTCAGAGTGAAATTACAAAAGGCAATATCATAGATTTTATCCTATAGGCAGGGCTGATATCCAATCAAGTATGCTCATAGAAGGGCATACCAGTTGTTGAAATATTAGAATTGTTTTGTACTAGCCACTGCCAAAAACTTCCCAAGTGTTTCACTTCAGTTCCTATGTCCTTGTCTGACCATCCCCTTCCTGAGATCTCCATCTTCTAAAAAGTCCACTAAAGTCTTAAGACCTAGTATGTCAGATATGCCACAAGAGTTGCACCACTGCTAGGGACTACCATCCATAATATTATCAGTGTCCATACTATCTGGTTGTTACACATTTTGGCTGTGATTCCTGCCTATAAGCAATGGGAAGTTATCTTAGTTTTCAAAGCTGAGGAATAATATGAACACAAATATAATAATTTAGCAATAGTAAGGATGAATTAGGAGAAGTCTCAGGACCACTGCAATGGTTCAGGTAAAAGAAAAAAGTTTCAGTTATGATCAATGTTCTATAAAGAATCAAATATTTCCCCAGATGGAACATTTCTTATAAAAAGTTACACTGTGGGAGGTAGGAGTAGGAGAGGACATATGAACAATCTAGTTTGCAGAACACAACTACTGGAATTTTCAACTTTGCAAAACAGTTGGTAGAGTGAAAGAGGAAATAACGTTTTTGACATACCAGTGTGCAGTAGAATGTACAGACCACCCCTGTTGCCACTACTGCACCCCACAGATCAAATCCTGTGACTGTAAACAGAAAAAGAAAAGAAAATGCAGGCATAACTGTGAAACGTGCATCATAAAAATTCTTCTCAAAAATCATCAGTAGGAAGCTATATCATTTATGAGGCACCTATCTTTCTACCTACTTCTCTACTCTTGCCTAAAATTAGGTCCAAATCTCATAAAATGTCCCCATGAAGTTTAAAATTTTACATGTTAAGTTAAATGGAACTGGTTTCTATCCTCAGAGAGCATTCCTAGATCCAACATTGCCTAAACCAAATACATGAAAAAGCATTTATATTGTAATGAAGCTAAGAAACAACTTGATAGTGTGAGGTAGTTATCCAGACTGAATGGGGTCACAGAGTATGTGTCATCGTGATTCAAATAAACACACTATTCTACCAGTCCTTGAAAGACAAGTTGTGCATGTTCCTAAAATGAGACCAAGAAAGAGAAAAGTTGTAAAATTTGCTACCATTTAGCTAAGAAGTGGAGGGGCATGTGATATTCTTTTTAAATGGAAGGATAATAAACTCTGCCCACATATGTAATAATCTATGTAAAATGGACCAATTCCTTTAAAGACTCAATGGGCCAACACACTCACGTAAGAACTAGATTATCTAAATAGGCCTAGATCTATTAACGAAATTGAATCAATAATTAAAAACCTTCCAAAACAGAAAGCTCTAGGCCCAGGTGGGTTGACTGGTAATTTCTATCAATTTAAGGAAGAAATTACACCAATTCTCCTGAATCTCTTTCAGGGAATAGAAGCAGATACTTCCTAACTCATTCTATGAAGCCAGGACTGCTCTAATACGAAAACCAGATAAAGACATTACAAGAATACTACAAACCAAAATTTCTCATGAACATATTTGCAAAAATCCTCAACCAATTGAAGATTAGCAAATTGAATCTGAAAGAGTATAAAAAGAATTATACACCATGACCAAGAGGGATTTATCCCAGGTATGCAAGGCTGGTTCAACATTTAAAAATCAATTAATGGAATCTATCATATTAACACACTAAAAAAGAAATATCACATGATCATATCTAAAGATGCAGAAAAAGCATTTGACAAAATGCAACATCCATTCATCATAAAAACTCTCAGTAAACTAGGAATAGAGGGGAACTTTCTCAAGCTGATAGACTATCTACAAAAATCCTGCAGCTAACATGCTACTTAAGACTGAGAGACTCAAAGCTTTCCCACTAAGATCAGGTCCAAGAAAAGGATGTTCCTTCTCACTGCTCCTTTTTAACATTGTACTGGAAGTCCTTGCTAATGCAATAAGGCAAGAAAGAAAATAAAAGGTATACAGATTGGGAAAGAAGAAATAAAACTCTCTTTGTTCACAGATGACATGATCATTGATGTAAAAAAGAAAACACTCCTGGAACTAGTAAGTGATTATACCAAGGTTGTATGATGCAAGGTTAATATACAAAAGTCAGTTGTTTTCCTATATAATAAATTAGCCCCAAATGTAAGTGACATACATAATTGGTAATCTTAAGATGTACCTTGATTCAAAGCCAGGGCAGAAGCACAACTGGAGTAACCTGGACATGCGTACATTGTGGAGTGGGCATGTAAAATGGTACAACCATTCAGAAAAATTATTTTCCAGTTTCTCTTAAATTTTGTACATGCATCTGCCCTATACTGGGTTATAATAGGTGTATGTTTAACTACACTGCTTCCAGGTATTCACCCAAAAGAGATGAAAATAGGTGTCAAAAGCAAATCCCCAGACACAAGCTACCAGGATCTACAGGATGATCAAACTTGGTCTTGGTATTGATGGAGATGACACTACTGCTGATGACAGCAATGTTGCCATAACCAAAGAGATGCTGCCCCTCAAGGGGGGGTGACAACACATCATGCATGGAAGAAGTAGACTAAATGCTGCTCCAAGAATTATTGGTACATGTATTCAATACTTTATTCCCTCTGGTAACATATTTTCAAGGATGTTTTTCTTTATTTTTGTTAACATTTTAAAAATCTATATGACGTGACAAGAACTATTTAAGGGGAAGATAAGATTTCTTTCTGAGTGATGCTGTGATATTCAGGAACTAAAGCCCAGCTAGTTTTTCGTTCCTAGTTCCACATTGGCTTATTTTAATGGAACGAGGTAACATTTGTTGTAAGATGTAATGTAACCTAATGTTAACTGTGTGGTCTAAAGTGTTTAGCAATCAAGCAGATTCCTTAGTAAGGCCAAATTTCTTGTCACTGAAGTATTCTGAGCTATACTTTGATGTTTAAAAGAAAAATATTGGTTAAAATAACTTTCACCTTCTAGGATCTGCTTTTTAAATCTCCTATCCCCTGTGGTTATCAACTGCATGTACCAGGCATCTAGAAACTAGTATGTTAAACTGAACTAACTTGATGGGAATAACTACTCGCAGGGCTTGTTTTCCAAAGAAGAGCACTGTTTAGAGTAGCGAAATTATAAGCCTATTTAGGACTGTTGTAAAGCATTCAAAATGCAACTCAGCAAGTTTTGTGAGTGGAAATGTAGTGTTCAAGTCACATTCTGCTTTAAAAGGCTGTGACAAATGCAAATGAATTAAAAAAAAAGCAAAGCAAGACAAAACAAAACCTGTGCAAGAATGATTTTAGTAGTCTTAATTCATAGTAGCCTAAAACTGGAAACAACCCAATGTTGTTGATGGATAAACAGATTGTAGAGATACAGATGATGAAATACTAGCAACAAATAGGAACAAACTACTGAAACATGTAGCAACATGAATGAAACTCAGAAACATTTTGTTGGGTAAAATAAACCAGTTACAAAAAAGCCACTATTTGATTCCATTTATATAAAATCTAAGAACAGGGAAAACTAATTTATGGTGATAAAAATCAGAAAGTAGCAGCTTGGGTTGGTGGGGGAATTTATTAGAAGGAAGCACAAGAAAATATTCTAGGGTTAGATGGTGAAAATAGTCTGTATCTTGACTTGGGTGGTGGTCACAAAACGCTGTACAATTGTTAAAACTTGTCTAACTATACACTTAATTTCTGTACGTTTTATGATGTATAAGCTGTATTTCAACAAAAAATGTTTTTTTAAAAAGATTTTATTTATTTATTTGACAGAGAGAGATAGCCAGAGAGAGAGGGAACACAAGCAGGGGGAGTAGGAGAGGAAGAAGCAGGCTCCCAGTGGAGGAGCCTGATGTGGGGCTCGATCCCATAACACCGAGATCACGCCCTGAGCCGAAGGCAGACGCCTAACGACTGAGCCACCCAGGCGCCCCATCAACAAAAATGGTTTTTAATTTTAAAAAGCAAGAGGGGCTCCTGGATGGCTCATTTAGTTAAGCGTCTAACTCTTGATCTCAGCTCAGGTCTTGATCTCAGGGTTGTGAGTTTAAGCCCTGCATTGGGCCCCATGCTAGGTTTGGAGCCTACTTAAAAAAAAAAAAAAAAAAAATTAAAAAGCAAGAAAGAGAAACTTAAGAGACAAATAAACTAATTGCAATTACATAAACTTACTTGAATCCTGATTCTAACAAACACTGAAAAAAATCAGGGAAATCTGAACATTGACTTCATATTGATATTTTTAAAAATAATGTTAATATTTTAGATATGAATATGGTATAATTGTATAACATCCTGGTACGAACTTCCAGTTATAAAATACATAAGCCATGGAGATGTAATGTACAGCATGGTGACTATAATTAATAATCCTGTATGTTTGAAAGTTGCCAAGAGAGTAAATATTAAAAGCTCCCATCACTAGAAAAGAACTTTTGTAACTATATATGGAGGCAGATGTTAACTAGACATTGTGGTGGTCATTTTGCAATATATACAATTCTTTAATCATTATAATATAATACAACGTTATGTCAATATAACTCAGTGAAAAAATTAGCACATCCTTACTTTTAAAAGACATTGAATTCAGATGAAATTATGAAATACTTCAGACTTATACCAAAATAACCTAGTGAGGAAAACAGAGTGAATTGAACCAAGAGTTGATCATTTTTAGTGTAGAGTTAAGGGTACATTAGAGTTCAATATACTGTTCCATTGCTTCTAGTATATGTTTGAAGTTTTCTATATATATATTTTTAAAAAGGTAAAAAGGAAATGATTGGACCTAGAGAATATTAAGATCCATTTCACTTAAACAAGTTTCTATGGAGCATCCGTTGCTCACCAAGTATTTATATTTATCCTTGGTCACAGTAAAGTACTGTGATATTCAAGTGGTCAAAATGCAGGGTCCTAATTCCTAGGGAATAGCCCAATAAAATGATAAGAGCAGAGTCCTTGATTTCTTCATAGATGGAAGGCCAGGACTGTACTTTCAAACCCTAAAGCCACATCTTTAATTATACTTAGAGCGAATAGGTAACTTATGAAGTTTATAGCTCAGCTCTTTATACAACACATGACCCATTCATGATGTTGGTAATATTGACATGGAACATGCCTGGCATTCAGAATCCAAGAGCATTTTATATAATGGAATTCTTTGTAATGATACTGTTGTACTTTATAAACTTAGGTAATAATTACTATCTATCTACCATGAAAGCAGGAAATTAGAGTGTGGATTTAGCAGGGCTTTTCCATTTTATATTAACTCCAGGAAATGCATCACATTTTTCCCGTCAGAGTCCACTTGTACATTTCATAAGGAAGCTTTAGTGATAAACTCACATCTAATTGATAAGAACTTAAAGGATGTTGGGTTCTCCGAAAGCCTTTTGAAGGTATGACTAACAGGCACCTTTGCCTCAGTAAACTATTCCAGTTTCATGGCTTTTATCTGCCTAAAACCAAAGAGTCCAGGAGTATGTCAATCAGCATCATATTCATATATTTGTTTAAAAGGACACCAGAGTCATCTTTCATTTTGTCACTAGGAGCAAGCTGATATTTCAAATCACACAGATCTCCTTCTATTGCATTTTGGACTACATTAGAAATGGGAATAAGAAAAATTCTCCCCCTGCCATATTTTACAATGGAACTGAGCTGAGTAACACAGAAGCCTCCTGACTATGGGCTCCAGATTACAGCCACCAAGGAAGAAAGTACAAGCCATTCATGATTTAGACCATAGGGGGCGTGCATTCTGAAGGAATGGAGCATGGCAGGTTGGCACCTCAGGGAGGTCTGCTCTTCTATTAATCATAGATCTTTTGGAGCTATCGATCCAGGAACGCAAAGAAGCTGCTAAACACTAAGCCCATCTTGCTCCCCTCAAGTTGATGCAGGTTACTGGAAACATTCCTCCATCTCCCCATCTCCCCAAAGAGAGAATGACCCCCAAAATCTGAGTGACATAATTGGTAACTCTAAAATGTACCTTGATTCAAAGCCAGGGCAGGGGCATAAATAACAATTCCAGTATACAGAATCTATGGGAAAAAAGAAACCAAATAAACAGTATGAATCATAAAATAAATTATCAATTTTTTCTATAAATTCAACAATGAATTAAAACAGTAGTTTCAATATACTTAATAAAATGTGTTTGTAACTTAAAAATGTTATTTAAATCTTTATTTAAGTTGATTCTCCGTTTCTGTTTGTGGTGTGGTCATAGGTTACAAAAATCTTTTATGACCAATTGTGTTAAAATTATGGACTTTTCACATGGTGCTTAGTGCAGATAGTCACTGATCCATCACCTCAAGTTCGAAATCAATTCTCCTCAATCTAAACAATTGAAAGAAAGAAAGAAAGAAAGAAAGAAAGAAAGAAAGAAAAGAAAGAAAGAAAAAATAAATTTAAAAGGAGATGGCCTCTCATTCAAATGCTTTCAAACTATCATTAATCACTGTATAAGTAACTAGGAAACCAGTGAAAATTTTGGAAACTGGTTTTAAAAAGTTTGCACGCTCATTAATTAAACAAAAGCATAAATTTGCACTGAAAAAATCCTGAAAGCCATCAAAAACCATATTCTATCTTTTTTATATATTATTTTTCACTCATACATCTAACAAATATTTATTAATCTGGGGTACAATAGTATGATAAAATGGTCTTTTTTCTCAGGACATCATTTTCTTTTTTTTTTAAGATCTCATACTCAGATATAAAATTTAATTTTCTTTGTAGTAAAAATAATTTTACAGATATGTATTTTTTATTTGATTTAAACTTCATGTAAATTTTTTTATAATAATTTTTTATTATGTTATGTTAATCACCATACAGTACATCCTTAGTTTCTAATGTAGTGTTCCAGGATTCATTATTTGCATATAACACCCAGTGCACCATGCAATATGTACCCTCCTTAGAACATCATTTTCACTGCATTTTATCTTTCAATTATATATATTGTATGTGACTTATTCTATAAAAATGTATTATGATTCTATGATTCTCTATGATTCTATGTTTACTCTATAAAAACATATTATGAAAAAAGCCAAATTATATAGTATTTGAATGTCTGATTATATTACATGGGTAGATCAATGGAAGTAAGTCCTTCAAGTGGGAGATGCTTTCCTCTTTTTTGCAAGAATGAACCAGATTTCCACAGTCATTATCCTGACCAAGCTGAAGATTTGAAAACATGGCTATGGACCATTGTCCTAACATTTGTTCCCCACTTTTCATTTCTGTAGGCGTTTCTAAAAATGATCCAGAAAGGGTCCGGACAGTAGGGTAAATGCAAGCTACCAGGTTCAGTTCTCTCTACCAGACCCCAAAGGGTTCCTTCCTTTTACATTGGAAGTGTTAATGACCAATCTAAGTTATGCCATTTACAGAGAAAGAAAATGGAGTCAAGTTAAGTAATTACGAAGGCACTCATGCTCTTGCAAATGCTTAGGTAGCTTGTGATTGGAGAAGTGAATTACAAATAGGGATGAGAATGAAAACTCCTTCCTGGACCTCCATTATCAAACCCATCCCTAAAGCACTCAGCTGCTAAGAGGAAGATGAATATAAATGAAGTGTCAATAACCATGAAAAGCCTAACAAAAGGTAGAGCAAAGGAATGGAGAGTGACTTACTGTTTGAACAACGAAGAGGACTGTTCCACAGAGACGTACACATTTGTTAAATCGGAGCTCTAAATACTGTTCCCAAAAAAAGAAGAAATGGTTAATACATGAAAACTTTACACACTTTAAAAAAATCAGCTGCTTAAGAAATAAAGGGGTTGGAAATTTAAAGCCACTTCAGTCATCAAAAAGAATGAAATCTTGTCATTTGCAATGACATAGATGTAACTAGAGGGTATTATGCTAATTGAAATAAGTCAGTCAGAGAAAGACAAATACCATATGATTTCACTCATGTGGAATTTAAGAAACAAAATAGATGAACATAGGGGAAGGGAAGAAAAAAAAATAAGATAAAAACAGAAAGGGAGGCAAACCATAAGAGACTCTTAACTACAGGAAACAAATGGAGGGTTGCTGGAGGGGAGGTGGGTGGGGGATGGGTAACTAACTGGGTGATGGGCATTAAGAAGGGCACTTGAAGTAATGAGCACTAGGTGTTATATACAGCTGATGAATCACTAAATTCTACCTCTGAAATTAATAGTACATTCACTATATATTAACTAAATTGATTTAAATTTTAAAAAAGAAATTTAAAGCAACTTCATAAGTGATTTGTATTCTGTATTCCTACGTTACTACTATTTTTCTTTACATATAGCAAAATTGACTCTTGCTTTAAAGTACAGTTCATTGCATTTTAACACATACAGCCCAGTTCCATCACCCTCAGCGAACTCTGTTATGTTGTTCATTTGTGGTCAAACTCTTTCCCAACCCCTAAATCTTGGCAATCACTGATCTGTTCTCCATCCCTAGTTTTGGCTTTTCCAGAATATCACCTAAATGGATTATATTCTGCATTTTTAAAATGAGCAAAGTACTGTTCTCCCCTTTCTCTTGGCATCTACTTCAGACATTTCCCTGATTCACATGGGAATCAGCCCTTTCCCACTGTAGGCAATTGTGATGGAATTGTCTATCAAGGTGCCCTGCCTCTTTTGACTCAGGGATGGTCACATGACCCAAGCTCAGCCAATCAGTTCCTCTCTCCAATGGGTATTTCGATCTCCGAGGTACAATATAAAGACAGAAAACGACTGAAACAAAGCAGACTGATCCTGACAGTGGCCTGAAGAGGCTTCCCTGGCTTCTGTCTTTCACAGCCTATTTGTTCAGCTTTTCACTCTTTTCTATGGGCTACCCCTATATCCTCCCAAATAAATTATTTTTTACTTAAATTGGCCTAAGTCAGTTTCTGTTCAGTGCCAACAACCCCGTCAATTTTTCCTACTCTCCTTGGCATCTGCCGTATCTTAAAATATAGTTGGCTCATCTCCTGTATTCTATGTCATAATATACTATAAAGTTAGAATCATAGAATTTTAGAGCTGGAAGGAAGCTGGGATCTTAAACATACTTTAACTTGAATATTATTACTCACGTAGAGAGAATTTTAAAGCTGAAAACAGTCTTCATACCAGAAAAAAAAGAGGAGCGAAAAACTGACATGAAGTAATAATCTGGGGAAACGACACCAGATACTTTTGCTCCATAATCACAGGTAACCATTATAGAGTACCTGCTGTGTACACTCTCCTCCCAACAACTCCCTGAGGCCATACTACCTGTTAGAGGGGAGGGCACTGGGGCTCAGGGAGAACATCAAAGTTGAAACCTAATAGCTGTCAGAGCCACAATGCAAGTCTAGGACCATTTAATGCCCAAATCTGGGCAGGGAACAACTACATTATTCCAAATAAATAAGTAAGCAAACTGACCATGGCTTTGAGTGAGTAGGTGACACTGACATATAGTAGGACCTTCCAAAACACCTGACAGGTAAAAAAAATATGCAGCACAGTATAGTTTTTGGGAGGAGTTCCAGCCCTCAACCCAGTCCTACTTGTGACTGCACAAGCTTGGGGCCGTCACTGAAGATCTTAGGCTCCTCCTCTTGAAAATGAGGATCACAGTATTTTCTTTCCCCTCTTACATAGCAGGGGTTTGGAGACTACTGAATGATATGAATGGATGGGGAAATACTATAAACTGTTATTCAAAACTAAAACATTAAGAAGTTGGTATCCAAATCCACAGATAAATATAATTCACAATTATAAGCATACATATATATTCACAAATAAACATATATAAATAATATATACACGAATAAATATAATCCACAAATATGTATATATACACACATATATATGTATATAGATATATATACACACACATATATACACACACATACATATATTCTGGACAACTCAGTTCCAACACACAGATTACATGGACCCAGAAAGATCCCGAAAAAGTGGGGAATGAAACTGGATTCCTGCATTATACTTCTTGTCTGTGGGTCTGGAAGTGGCTAAACACCTATCAGGCCTACACTTTGAAGGCAGGGATAAACAGATAACAAAAATGCTTCTGAACAGCCAATTCTAGCTAAAGAAATGTAAGTAGGAAGAGATTTCATATTTCAGCAAGAATACCAGGTATCACTCAATGCTGGACTTCTCATTCTGTGTAGGTGGTTCCACCTCTCAGCATAAAACAAAAAATACTCACAAGAAAGGGTTTGCTATGGCCAACTATCAGGGACAAAGCATGTTATCTCACTTCTCTGCCCCCAGTGCCCCCAGTCATGGACACCCCCAGCATACCCACAACTCTAGGTGTTCTGTTCTACTTCTCTTGTTCTCTCTGCACTCTTTTAAGCCCTGCCTGGGGGTATAACAGACTTACCAGAGGCTTCAGAAGCAGCCAGTAGGCACCAATTCATAGCCTCCAGGCATGTGTCTACTTTGCCTGATACTCTCTTATGTAGCTTAACTTTGTGTGCAACATGAGGCTCTCATAGTACGTCCCTTATAAGGATTGAGTATTGAGTCCGATCATGTATGTGTGTAAAACATGCACCCCAGCGCCACACATGTATTAAGCATTTGGTAAACGTTAACTTTTTGCCATTTTTAGCTGGAACCCTGCTAACAGCCTCCACCACGGGAAATGTGTGGGAAATCTGTTTCTGGTTGAGTTAATGTTGATGCCCCCAAGGAGGCATGGGTCAGTGCTTATGAGAGGAGCATTCCTCTCTGGAGACTGAAGTCCTCTTGCCAGGTTCTTGAAACCCTTTCTGAGTTCTGGAGTTAACTACAGATCAGAGCTCAAGGACTCAAATTGCCTAAGGGCTCATACACCAGTGGTAATATACACCAGTGGATCAGCCCGGTGTTCCTATATTAAAATGTTGGAATATTCCTCATATCTGCTAAGAAATTTGTCCTCTCACATCTCCCTCAAAAACAAGTACTCCCTTCACTCCCTACCACCATTCAACAGCTCTTTAAACTAAAGTTCTCCGTAAGTCCCAGTGTCCATTTTCTCTTTTGCATTTTTAAGGAAGACAAAAATGCAGATAAAGATTTCTCTACCATAAGAAAGTAACCATGCACCTACAATGATGAGGCCTCAATAAAGAAATTAACAGGGAGTGAGAGCAATGGCTGTAAAACTGGAGTTCCTGCACCACAGGGAATGTGAGCCCAGTGTCACCAGTCTTCTAGATTGTCGTTTTTGTTTTTTTTAAGATTTTATTTATTTATTTGACAGAGGGAGAGAGCACAAGCAAGCAGAGCAGCAGAGGGAGAGGGAGAAGCAGGCTGCCCCTGAGCAGGGAACCCGATGTGTGCTCTATCCCAGGACCCTGGGATCATGGCCTGAGCCGAAGGCAGATGCTTAACTGACTAGGTACACTCAGGCTTCTACATTTTCAAAAGAAGTTAGAATCTGGAATTTTTTTGACTTCTCAACAGCATAAATGCTAAATTAATTTTCTTTCAGAATACCATAGGGTAAAAAAAAAAAAAAAAAGGCACCAAAAACAGAGTTTGGCCTGGGACAGCAAGTTTGTTACCTTTGAGCAAAACAGAGAAATTCCATCCTGCTCACTTCTGGGATGATGACTTAACTCTTCCAAACACAATGACCGGAGTGACTGGAAGGCACTGTTGCCCCAGGGGTGCCTCACCCTAGATGGCGTCACTACAACCCCGTCAGTTTGTCACCGACACTTGTGCCATTGAGGCCCTATAGCCGGCACCAGTTGAACCAGCCTCACTAGGAAACCACCTCTCCAGTGGCTCTGGATTAGAGCAAAGAGTATCTAAGCTCAAGGACTGAGGAGGTTGCTGAGGATGAGTGTCAGCACCCTCTGGATCATGACCTGGGAGAGAGGAAACTTTGCCCAGTTTGTCCATGTTGCTTATGGGTGAGTGCCTGGGGAAGGGAGACCAGTGAGGGCACTGAACAGGCCCCTCACTCGCCTGAGCTTTTATCCACCCCCCCAACCCCACACTCCCATTCAACAGCTCTTTAAACTAAACCAAATATTCCCCAGCTTTGCAAAGCCCTTTCCTGTAGACAGCTGAAGAAAACCTATAACCCGTGGAGCTGTGCAACAGGAAGGATGGTTTTCCTTAATCATCTTTCCACATACAGAGAAGGTAGGCCTGTTTAAGAACCTTGCAGCCAAATCTTCCTAGTGTCCCCAAGACAACCACTTCTGCCACTACCACCACAAATACTTACGGTCAGAGTTTATCCAGCACTCACCCTGCTCCAAATACCATTCTAAATGCTACACTTGAATCTCATTTAATCCTCCCAACAACTGGATGAAGTTGTTGGTATCATTTTCATTTTGAGATGAAAAAATGGGCACGAAAGGTTAAATAAATCACCCAAGGTTACCCAGCTAGTAAATGGTAGAATCTGGTCTCAAATTCAGGTACTGAGACAAGAGTTACAGCACCTTAACCATTTGGGAATCTGCCTCTCCAGGGAATGTGTGTGTGTGGAGGGCGCCGAGGGGAGAGTGCATTAATTTTTCTCCAGCTATCCTGGAAAAGTGAATGGTGCCTGGGGACCTGGAACAAGGGGATTCCTTTCAAGGAGGGGGGCTGAGACTTGAACAACTTGCCCTCCCTCTGATAAAGAGTATTAAAATCTTTCCCCTTGACTCCGAATCAAAGATGTTAAAGCAGAAAGGGCCCTTGTGAGTACTAGTCCAAATCATTCCGTTTACTTTGGAAGCCTCTCTTTTTCACTGAGCTCCTGAGAGTAAGTCCCAAGATTCCTTCGCCTTCACTGGGCACCTCTCCTCCAAAAGGGAGGGCAGGGGAGGTGAGGGACCTAGACAGGGAGAGATTTGGATACGGTGGTGAGCCCGCCCCCAGGAAAATCCCTCCAAGATCCTGAAAAGCCCTGCCCCTTTTCCTCCCCAGCGCCCTCCCCCCCTCCCTTTACCTCGTAGGTGCTGGTAATTCCCAATTTGTAGAACACGGGAAGGAAGACCTCCGCGCTGATGGCCACCACAAAGAAGTAGGTGATGGCAAAGATGCTGAATATGGCCCCAAAACGGTAGACCTCCGAGGGGGTGCCCAGGACAGTGACGGCCGACATGAAGCTAGCGGTGAGGGACAGCGCTACGGGCACGGCAGTCATTCTGCGGCCGCCCATCAAGAAGTCCTTGGAGGTCTGCTGGCCACCCCCCGCGAAGGCGTAGTAGATGCCGATGGCAGCCGAGATGAGCAGCATCCCGGCGAACACCACGTAGTCCCACACCACGAAGGTGCCGATGCCCCGCGGCGCGTCCATGGTCGCTCGGTCGCCCGGGCTCTGCGTACACACTGTGGCCCAGCGGCGCGCTGCCCGAGCCCGAGTTTTACCTCTGCGGCCTGGCGCGCTCTTCTTATTACCCGCGCTGCGGGCGCGGCGGGCGCGGCGCCCGCGGGGATTGGAGGCGTCCTCCAGGTATCCGTCCCCCCCACCCGCCCCAAGTGGCCCCGAGCTGCCCGGCGAAGGTGCGGAGGCCGGAAGGCGCCGTCAGCTCCTCTAACTGGGACTCCGGGGAGCTCCGGGCGCTACCCTCCGCCACGCTAAACCCTCATCTGGTGCGGGCTCGGGGTGGCCGGGATCGCGGAGCGCCGCGGACACCTGCGAGAAGTGGAGCCTCCAGCTGCGCCAGGCAGCCAGTCCACACGGAGCGATCGGCCTAAAGGTTACCAACTGGCACCTGAAGAGAGGCACCATTTAAATAAGCAGGTGAGCTACGGGGGGGTGGGGGGGGGGTGTGGGTCGAAGGCTAATTGTCACGCCTATACTTTTAGCTTTCCAGTTGAACAGTCCAGGTCCTTACGAGAAGATACACCCAGAGTTTTTAGATTGCCTTATTTGATAAATGAATGGGAGATTCCGGTGACAGTGTGCAGTGAGCTGAGGTTATCAGTCCTGAGGCAGGTAAGCAATGACAAAGGAGAGGAAGAAATCTGTGCTATTGGTGCCTGCCTTTTCATTCAATCAACATTTCTGATGCCCAACAGTCCTCTCCTAAACGTGGCAGTTTCTAGAGTATTAATAATACCTACTATTTAAAGAGTCTTATCATGTGACATAGAACATGCTTGGCACCTTATACATTAGTGTAATTCTTCCAATCACCCTTGAGGTAGGAATCATCTCCATTTTTCAAATGAGGGAACTGGCTTAGGAAGATGAAAACACTTGCCCAAGAGTGGCAATTAAGATTTTTATTCCAGGTCTGATCTCAGAATTTGTTCTTCGAATCACAATGCTATATTTTGTAGAGTTCAAATGTAGATAGATGTTAAATGTAGACATAAATATGTACACTTAAATGAAGACACTTGAAAGCATATTGAAAACAAGATCATTTCCAGTATCAGTCCTCAGGACATATTTTAAGTAGCTTGCCTTGAAATATTACTAACAATACACGAGTCACCCTTGTAAAGCAATGTGACTCCCAGGTTTTTCCTGTAAAATAGACCCTCCAGTCAAAAGTACCCTGGCATAGGTCTATTTTAGGCCATGCTTGTTCATTGTCATACATCTTTATAATTTACCAGGTGATCCTTGGTAAACAATCCACAGAATGCATTTAGCCCAACCCAGTATGTGAAAGAAGCAAGCTATCTCAGGTTTTATTTTTTTGTGAGCTGGCGTTATTTGTATAACATTTTCAAAGGGAACTAAAGAAGGAAATGGAAGCTAAATCCAAGCAACTCAATCATTTAAACAAATATGTGGCTTGGAATTATGTCCCAACTGTGTAAAATTTACTATCTTTGCACTTATGACTCTCTTGGACAGAGACAGCATTTTCTCCTGTTCTCACTGCCTGGCACTCAAACTCAGCAGGAAACAGTATCTCCTAATCCCATCTGCTTTACAACCAGCGGTACTCTCTCACCTACCTTAGTCCTCTTAGCGTGTTTATACTCATTTGTTGGCCTTCATGGTGGTACAGTATTGCAGTTGTTTTGATCAAGGCTCTTCATACAGGAGGTCTTATGGGTTCCATGAATCCAAAAGCAGCAACTGGAAAGCCATTCTACATGCCTGCTTCATTTTCCTCTCTTTCTCCAGATGTGTTCTCTGCATTGCCACAGGTGCTTAGTCAAAAATGCCCTTAGTTCAGTGCACTGCAGAGACCCATTAGCACCTTTGAATTCTAATTCTAAATCCCTGAGAGAAGCTTTGGTTACAGGTCCCCAGACCTCTAATCCAATCATTCCTGGCCAGAAGGGCAGGGTTCTCACTGTGGGCTGAGCAGATTCACCCTGAGGGTAGGGAAGGAGGACTAGTCCTCCACCTAGGAGGGTGATAAGCTCTGCAAGGTGTCTCCTCTATTAAATGTCTGTGCCATTTTATTATCTCCTGTGGGTGGAAGATAAGCTCCTGGGGAAAAGGGACTGTGCTTACCCATCTTTGTAAACCCCCAGAACCTAGCACTGTTTGTTGCCTAAAAAACATGCTAAACCTACATACTGACCCTACTTTACAATGCTTGTTGGCATCCAGAATTTTCCCCCAAATTTCTAAAAGTGAAATTTGGAAATCTGAGAGTGATCTTATTGGATCCTGAATCTAGATTTACTCATATGCTTACCTATGGGCTGTTTCCTCTTGTTTTTGAGAGGAAAAGCAAAGGAAAGTGTTACCAACATAATTCTCTGCTGTCTGCCTATTCTTTACCTTGACATCACAATCACAGTTCCTAGGGGACTCTGAGAATACCCTTCTGAATTAGCCAAGGAAGATAAGAGCACATGAGTCTTCCTCTACAGAGTACTTTCTTAACATCCTTCCACCCAGGAACATTGAGTAAAGTTGGAAATTTCAGGTCAGTACAATTGCCATTGTTGTCACATGGCTTGAGTTGGGAAAGATGTATATGAATCAGTACTTAGCATCTATACCCCCCCACACATGTCTTCTTTTGTTTCTTATCTGGGTCTCACTCTAACCAACTCAGTGTAATCAATTCTGAGTTGTAGTACTAGGTACTTTTATTAAGTAATGGGATCAACCAACCCAATAAATTTAGTAGAAGTTTTATCTAATGTCCTGGTATTCTTCCTGCTAAATGATAAGGGCTATGAAACTCATCATATTTCTCCTTCTAGCAAAACTGCCATAGCAGCTTAGTAAGGCCAACTTTTATACTATCATAGCCCGGACCCTTAGCTTGATTTTCTGGCACAGATATTTCCCTCCTTTTGCTACTTAATTTTTGTTGTTCTTCCCAAGTCTCAACCTTTCCTGCATATGTATCTTTTATTGCAAGTAATCTCAAATCTTCTTTTGGATACAGAAACTTACACACAAAGAAGGAAAGCCATGTACTAAAATGTATTCCTTGCACATACCCCAGTACCTCCTAAATCACCACTAACATGGCATCAAAGGAGTAAAAAAGGTGTCAGCGCATAAGGACAGAGAGAAGGCAAGATGAGATGATCGCCAATAAAAAGTTTGCCACAGTTTGGGAAGAATGAATGCAGATAGACAAGTGGAAAATGACATAGGTTTCAGCTTTTCTCACTTGTGAAATACGTTAAGGAAAGGAAGCTGACAAAGCAATTTGTACAATAATACCCCTGGGAAAAGTCAGAAATCAGAGGGGCCATACACTTCTAAAGTTGGGGTATGAGGTAGAATGAAAAACCAGAAGACTCATATAAGGAGTGCTTTGGGACTGGCAGTCAGGTAAGTGCCTCTCCTTTTTCCTTGCTGGAAAACTACAGACACCTTCTGGAGAGGTTAAAGTAAAAAAACTCTGGCTAAGGACACCTGTCAGAGCTAAGCACTAGAGTGAGTCATTTTCCTAAAAGACAGGGATTAGAAAAAGTTTGTCTACTGAATGGTGAGACACGCTCCCTATCCTTTTCCTACTAGGCTCCCAGCATGAGGACTCCCAAATTTGTATGCTTTCTTAGGCAGGACTGGAGAGGATTTCTTTCTGAAGAAACCGAGCAGCCCAAGAGAATGCTGGCATTTAGGGGTTCTATAAAAAGGCAGGGCCCCCACCTGACTGTCCTAAAGTGAGACCCTCCCATCCATGAGCCCAGCCTCCACACACACTTTCCTGCTGGCTTCTATTGCCTCTCTCCTTAATATGAATGGATAGTCAGGAATCACTATCTGTTAAAGAAAAACCTTTTGAATGAAAGACAGAGACAAAAACAAACTAGAAAAGAAACATTACAGGGCGCCTGGGTGGCTCAGTCAGTTACGTGTCTGCCTTTGGCATAGGTCATGATACCAGAGTCCTGGGATGGAGCTCCGAATCAGGCTCCCTGCTCGGCAGGGAGTCTACTTCTCCCTCTCCTTCTGCCCCTCTCCCCTGCTCTCTCTCTCTCTCTCTCAAATAAATAAATAAAATCTTCAAAATAAAAAAAGAAACATTAAAAAAACAGAGTCAATGCAGGATGCAAAGGGAAACCCTAAAAATTTAGTTATTATTTTCTGAAAAAAACAAGGAAAATTCTGCATGCTGTGAAATGCAGAATTTGCTCTTAATTTCATAGGATAAAAAGATGCTCTTGGAAATTAAAAAATATAGAAGCAGAAATTAACAACTAGTGAACGGTCAGAAGATAAAGTTGAAGAAACCTATAAAGCAGAACAAAAGTAGAGAGAGATGAAAAATAGAAGCTAAAAGAAAAGAAATTTAGAAGTTCAACCTTGGGAGTCTAAAACATGACTATAGGAATTCTAGAGAGAGAATGGAGGAAAGGAAATTATCAAAGGAAAATTCAAGAAAATTTCCCAAAATCTTAGAACGTGATTATTTTTAAATTTAAATTCAATTAATTAACATATAATGTACTATTGGTTTCAGAGGTAGAGTTCAGTGATTCATCAGTCTTATATAATATCCAGTGCTCATCACATCACATGCCCTTCTTAATGTCCAGCACCCAGTTACCCCATCCCCCCACTCCACCCGTCCAATAATCCTGAGTTTGTTTCCTATGATTAAGAGTCTCTTATGGTTTATCTCCCTCTCTGATTTAGTCTTGTTTTATTTTTTTCTCTCTTCCCCTATGATCCTCTATTTTGTTTCTTAAACTCCACATATGAGTGAGATCATATGATAATTGTCTTTCTTTGATTGACTTATTTCACTTGGCATAATAACCTCTAGTTCCATCCATGTTGTTGCAAATGGCAAGATTTCATTTTTTTGATGGCTGAGTAGTATTCCATTGTGTATATATACCACATCTTCTTTATCCATTCATCTGTTGATGGACATCTGGGCTCTTTCCATAGTTTGGCTATTCTGGACATGGCTTCTATGAACATTGGGGTATAGGTGCCCTTTTGGTTCACTACATTTGTATCTTTGGGGTAAATACCTACCAGTGCAATTGCTGGGTCATAGGGCAGCTCTATTTTCAACTTCTTGAGGAATCTCTATACTGTTTTCCAGAGTGGCTGCACTAGCTTGCATTCGTACCAACAGTGTAAGAGGGTTCCCCTTTCTCCACATCCTCACCAACGTCTGTCATTTCCTGACTTGTTAATTTTAGCCATTCTGACTGGTGTGAGGTGGTATCAGTGTGGTTTTGATTTGTATTTTCCTGATGCCAAGTGATGTGGAGCATTTTCTCATGTGTCTGTTGGCTATTTGTATGTCTTTGGAGAAATGTCTGTTCATGTCTTCTGCCCATTTCTTGACTGGATTATTTGTTTATTAGATGTTGAGTTTGATAAGTTCTTTATAGATTTTTGGATACTAGCCCTTTATCTGATACATCATTTGCAAATATCTTCTCCCATTGTGTCACTTGTCTTTTGGTTTTGTCAACTGTTTCCTTTGCTATGCAAAAGCTTTTTATCTTGATGAAGTCCCAATAGTTCATTTTTGCTTTTGTTTCTCTTGCCTTTGGAGACGTGTCTAGCAAGAAGTTGCTGCAGTCAAGGTTGAAGAGGTTGCTGCCTGTGTTCTCCTCTAGGATTTTGATGGATTCCTGCCTCACATTGAGGTCTTTCATCCATTTTGAGTTTATCTTTGTGTATAGTGTAAGAAAATGGTCCAGTTTCATTCTTCTGCATGTGACTGTCCAATTTTCCCAGCACCATTTGTTGGAGAGACTATCTTTTTTTTACATTGGATATTCTTTCCTGCTTTGTCAAAGCTTAGTTGACCATAGAGTGGAGGCTCCATTTCTGGGTTCTCTATTATGTTCCATTGATCTATGTGTCTGTTTTTGTGCCAGTACCATACTGTCTTGATCATTACAGCTTCGTAATAGAGCTTGAAGTGCAGAATCATGATGCCACCAGCTTTGGTTTTCTTTTTCAACATTCCTTTGCCTATTCAGAGTCTTATGATTTCATACAAATTTTAGGATTATTTTTTCCAGCTCTGTGACAAAAGTTGATGGTATTTTAATAGGGATTGCAGTGAATGTATAGATCACTCTGGGTGGCATAGACATTTTTACAATATTTGTTCTTCCAATCCATGAGCATGGAATGTTTTTCCATTTCTTTGTGTCTTCAATTTCTTTCACGAGTGTTCTATGATAGTCTTCAGATTGAAAGTGCTCACCAAGTGTATAGACAGTGAATTTAAAAAGACTCACATTAAGGAGTTCCTGGATGGCTAAGTGGGTTAAGCGACCGACTTGATTTCAGCTTAGGTTGTGATCTCAGGCTCCTGGGACCGAGCTCATGTTGGGGACCATGCTCAGTGCAGAATCTGCTTGGGATTCTCTCTTTTTCTTCCTCTATTCCTCTCCCTGCTCATATGTGCATGCCCTCTCTCTAAAATAGATAAAATCTTTTAAAAGAGAAAACCCACATCAAGACCCAATATTCTAAAATGTCAGAACCCCATACATAAACAATTCTAAATGCTTCCAGAGGTTTAAAAAAAAAAAAGAAGTCACATACAAAGATCGGAAATCAGAATGGCATCAGACTTCTTAACAGCAACATTGTAAGCTAGAGGACAATAAAGTACCTTCAAAATTCTTTAGGAAATTATTTCCAACCTAAAATTCTAACCCAATCAATCTATCAAGCAAATGTGAGAGGAGAATAAAGATGTTTTCAAATATGAAGGCCCCCAAAATTGTATTCTCTACACACCATTTCTTTTGAAGCTTCTGGAGAATGTGCTCTATGAAAACAGAGAGAAAAATGCAGAAAGAGGAAGACATGGGAGTGAGGAAACAGGAGATCCATGGGAAACAGGAAGCGCCATGTGGAACATATCCCCCAAAACACCAATGAAATATATAGATTGCCTTACAGTTTGACCTTTATGAGAGAGGAGTTTAAAAAATTCTTTCAAAAAGTGGGGTGACAGAGTGATGGCAGGTACATGGAAAACTAAGCAAAATACGGTTGATTCTTGCATAATGTAGGAGTTAGGGGCAATGACCCTAACTGCATGGTGGAAATCCACAGATAACTTTTGATTCCCTGAATAATAGCCTACTGTTGACAGGATACCTTACCAATAATATTAACTAACAGTCAATTAACACAAATTTTGTGTGATATATGTATCATATACTGTATTTTTACAATAGAGTAAACTAGAGAAAAGAAAACGTTAAGAAAATCATAGGAAAGAGAAAATACATTTACAGTACTGTTCTGTATTTATTGAAAAAATATGCATATAAGTGGACATGTGCAGTTCAAAACCATGTTGTTCAAGGGTCAACTGAATTTCCTGCTAAGTATGTTAGGTTGTACAGCTACCAAATTGGCAAAAACTAAAGTCAGATAATACCAAGTGTTGGTGAGAACGTGGAGCAGTGGGAACATGCATATAATGCTGATATAAATACTTTGGAAAATGATTGGTAATATAAGGATGAAGATATTCATTCACTGTGATACCAAATTTTCACTTCCTGTTGTATACCAAATGAAATTTATGTATCTGTGTACCAAGGAGTATGCACAAGAATGTCTATAGCTATAAGACTTACTTCAAACTGGAAATAACCCAAAAGTACATTCACAGTAACATGGATTAATAGTTTGTGGAATCCTCATACAATCAAAATGGATGTGTGTAATGATATGGTAGAATTTTATAGAGTTAAATAAAAGAAGTCAGACACAAAAGAACATGCTCTGTATGACTCTATTTATATAAAATTCCAAAACAGACCAAACTATACTGTATTGTTTCACAGTGATTGTAAATAGTGGTAAAATCATAAGGAAAAAGAAGGAAGCTATAAATCATAAAAGGTAGAGTAGTGTTATCTCTGGGGAAAGGTAGTGAGTTGCCATCAGGAAGGGATACATAGAGAGCTTTCAGGGTGCTGGCAATGTTTTATCTCTTGATTTGAGTATTGGTCAATGATTGTTCGCTTTATAATTATTCATTAAACTGTATGCAAATATTTTACAATTTAAAAGAAAACTAGGTTTATTTATTTATTTTTTTTAGATTTTATTTATTTATGTGACAGAGAGACAGCCAGAGAGAGAGGGAACACAGCAGGGGGAGTGGGAGAGGAAGAAGCAGGCTCCCCGGAACACCGGGATCACGCCCTGAGCCAAAGGCAGATGCTTAATGACTGCGCTACCCAGGCGCCCCTAAAAGAAAATTAGGTTTTAAACAGCATGACAGATTGAACACATATTCACCTTTTGTTCCTTCTCAAACCTTACTGACATGACTGTAGTGGAAAAAAAGAGCATAAACCATAAAAGATAAACAGAGCAAAAGACAAAAGAAGAGGAATAAAATTTTGGAAGCCAAAAAGCAGATGAATAAGTAGAAATTTACTTAGAAAACCAGAGGAAGCTGAAATTCAAGCCAACAGAGTAGGAAGCCTGCAAGCAGGCTTCGTTGTGTCTCAGAAGACCAAAAAGATCAGGGATTGGAGGTTGCAATAGTTCTTGAAGGGGACAGGGTGCTGGGGAGGGGCAGCTGAAAACAGAATTGGTTGAAAATCTAGATATGAGGAAATTTTATCCCTACCCTGGGCAGCTGGGCAACAGCCCCTCCCCCACACCAGCAGAAGACTTAATTTCACTTTCAGAAGAGGTTAAACCAGAGAGACTCTAGACAGAGGACACTGGATATAACTGTAGCCTAACTGTTATACTGAAAATTGGGGGACTAAGGGAATATCTATATACTCAAAAAAAAAAAAAAAAAAAAAAAGACCCTCTGCATCCTTCCCCCAGTCATCTCTCTCCCAAACTCTTCCCCAAGAGTGTAAATCTCCACCCAATATGCCTCAATACATCATGTCATCACTGTGGACTGTTTGCTCTCTAGAACTGCTACATAGTTGTTGCCCTGGGATCTCAGTTTATCATACTCCAGGGATTTTCCCAGTCTTTTTCCAGTAGATCTCTTATCGCCTGAATCTCATGTGTCTTCCTTGATACACTCCTTTGTCTTGGCTGCACACATCATCCAATAGCTTCCTGAATGACACTTTAGTCATATATGTACATATGTATGTGTATGTATGTGTGTGTGTATGTATATATACATACATTTATTTATTTGTTTGTTTGTTTGTTTATTTATTTATTTATGGTTTTTAAAAAAAAATTTGTTTCCTACCACTTATCACTATTTCCATTATTCTATTCAGTCCTGCTGTCCTGGATAGAACTGTGTTTGCAGGCAGGGGGGGTATTACAAGAAGTAATACCTTCATTTCAGCTTCACATTCAGGAAGATGGATTTGGACTTCTTGGGCTAGGAAGCCACTGGGCACATTTGGCATAAGCACCCATGTGTCATCCTTGCAGTCTTGAAAATGATGTGGATTGCTTTAAGTTTCTCCCTTTAAAGTACTCACGGAAATACTCATTTTGTGCATCATTTTCATTCATGTCTTTATTCTTTATTGCTCTTTTTTTCTTAAACATTTAATTACATAAACACTGGATACATATAGATGCTTTGTGAGTACAGTCCTATGATCGTTATTTACCTATGATAGAATTGTGTCTATTTTAATGGGATTAGCTTTGTTTTTAGCGTAACTGAGAATTAATTTAGGGGTTTTAGAGAAAAATTCTTTTCCAGCTGAAATTACTGCTAGTTACAATTTCAGCCTATGAGAAAATGAGCTATATTTTCCCCCACAAAGGCCTTTATTCAGAAACAAATTATCCTCATTGGTTGGCGAATATCGTACGTTACTTACTCATTTATGTATTCTATGTCTACCCCACTAGAATGTTAGTTCTGTGGGACAGGGACTGTGTTATTTAGAACAGTACACTGGTGCATGTAAGCATTCAATAATAAACATATGATTTCACTCATATGTGCAATTTAAGAAATGAAACAGATGAACATAGGAGGGAAAGAGAGAGAGGAAAACCATAAAACAGACTCAACTATAGAGAACACACTGAGGATTGCTGGAGAGGAGGTGCGTCGGGGGGGGCGGATTGTCAAATGGGTGATGGGGATTAAAGACCGCACTTGTGAGGAGCACTGGGGGTTGTATATAAGTGTTGAATTACTAAACCCTACACCTGAAACTAACATTACACTCTATGTTAACTGGAATTTAAATAAAAACTTGAAACATACAAACAAAAAATAAACAGGAATGAACATAAAAGATTCACCTAAATTTTAAGTGAGAAAAGGCTTATTTTTTGGCTTTGAAAAACAGAAACATATGATTAATGGTTATAGTTATGTTAAAGACATGAAAATAATGACATGTTAGAAGAAAATAAAAATGACCATAGTTATTAGAAAGTTGTGATTATGGGTAATTTTTTTTTTTTTGCTAAACTTTCCATTTTCTGCAATGTTACATCATTTTATTAAAAAAAAAAAAAGGTAATATCCGAAGTGAAAGCACACTGAACTAGAAGCCCAGAAATCTGGATTCCAGTACTGACTGTGCTGTGTGATATTAGGTAAGTCTCTGAATCTCTCTATGCCTCTGTCTCCTGTTTGGGAAATGAAAGGTCTTAGGACTTCCCAGCTTCAAAATTCTGATTGTCCTTTCTGCCAACAATAGCTACTCCTGCTTCTTCCCTCTGGAGCATCTATTCTTGACTCTGGGCCAAAGTGGAGAAATGTTTTAGAATATCAGTAGGCCAATCTAAATAGGCAGGATTGTTTTCGTTGTTAATAGTCTTTATGATTATTATTTTCCTTAAAGTGATAGATTCTGTTTTACTTGCAGAGACTGCTCCAGTTTCTGACAGTGGCGGTGTAACCTGTTTTCTCGATTCCATTTGCCAAAAGTTCCAGGAACTACCTCAGGAAGCTCTGAGTCCAGCTGATGGTTGGCAGGAGGAATTATCACATTCCATGGCATCAAGCTCCTGCTTTTCTGGTTTGGGTGGGGTGATGGGTTGGCCTTGGGTTGACACCAACTTCTCTGCTTTCATTACATATGATTTTTGCTTCCCTGGAAACATTAGAGAATCTCAGGTAGCTTCTACTGCCCATCAGATGGGGGAATCCTCAGAGCTAGAAGGCCAACCTCAAAATCTCCATATGTTACAGGCTAGATTTTACTTTAAATAGAATCGTTTTAAGTATCCATGTGGTCACTCCACTCTTCTTAAGATGAATGAGTTAAGCAGAGTGATACTTGGAGAATTGTCATCTGGTAAGCAAGTTCTTGTCATGCCATGAGGCAGTGATGTGGGACCCAGTAGACTATCAGTTTCAAAATCTCCAATGATTAGAAATAATTTCTTTAATTCATTTGCATTTATACTTGTGACATGTACAAGTCCCAATTTCATGATGGAGTGAAAGCACACCTTTGTGCCAGTATATTGACCATTTCCCTAAAGTCTTTCAAATGAAAGTACAGGTGTTATTGTATCATGATGACTAGGATTATAAAGTATGTCAGTCTGCTTGTGTAAAATCAGGAAATAACCCAGTTTTTGAGCACAGGATGTTTCTTAAGACAATGTGAGACATCTATGATTAGAAGAATCATTTTTAGGATTAAATGAACTAACACAGGTAAAGTGCTTAAAGCAGTTCCTGGCATATAGTAAGTGCTCAATAAAAGTTAGCTTTGGGTGGTTTTCTTAGTTAATTAATTTTATGTTCAAATACATTTGTGGTCTCTTTTCCCTCTAGGAGGGTAGAAGGTTGTTGAGGGCAGAGATTCTCCCCCACTCCCAATCATTGCAGAAATAGAATATGCAGGTAAGCAAAAGAAGACCTATTATACTCATAGTTTAACCCACATTTTTATGATGGCTATTCTTCAATATTTTGTATAAATAGAGGAAAGTATTTGTAAATGTCATCATCAACGCATAGCATATATTGAGAATCTACACTGTGAAAGATCTAGGGTAGAAACAGATGAAATGCATCACGCAATCCTCAACTTCAAGGATTTCATATTCTCATTGTGGAGATAGGACTTAAGAAGAAAGTAAAGGGGCACCTGGGTGGCTCAGTCGGTTAAGCGTCTGCCTTCAGCTCGGGTCATGATCCTAGGGTCCTGGGATTGAGCCCCATGTCCATTGGGCTCCCTGCTTGGCACAGAGCCTGCTAGCCTGCTTCTCTCTCCCCCTCTACCCTTCCCCCTCGCTTGTGCTCTCTCTCTCTCAAAATAAATAAAGTTTTAAAAAAAAAAAAGAAAAGAAAAAATCTGTAATAGCAGAAAATCATCTATAGGGAGAGTTGTCCTCTCAGCAACAGAATGAGCACAGAACAATCTACTATAGCAAATAGGCCCAAAGCCTCTGTGATGAGGAGAAGCGCCAATAGCAGAGAACGAACACTCCAAATTTCCTTTCTTGTAAAGGTAGAAGAGAAGGAATGCTTCCCTACATTGTGAGAGCTCTGCTTACTGGCACTGTGAGTATCCTCTCTGCCCCTTTCTTCTCCAAAAGGGCAGCTACCTGGACCAGGTGGTGTGCTGAAACTTTCACTGGCCAAGGGTTGTTTTATGCCAAAAGATAATTGGTTCCTAGGGGAAACTTGGCTTAGTAAAGTTGTGTAAAATGCTCCCAGCCCAGCCCTGGCTGCTCTTCAAATTCTAGCAGTTGGAGGAACTTTGCTAGGCAACTGGAAACCACCTGTACCCCAATCTAAACCCAAGTGTAACCCTAGTTGACAAAAAGCTTTCTCTTGCCCCCCCAAATTTGAAGCTTGACTGAAGAATTCTGAAAGTTGTCAAAATCTCACTAAACTGAATCTATTGTCAATTTTATTTCCCATGGCACCCTGTGTGCTTAATCTGTCAAAAGCCTTCCCCCTCAAGTGCCATCACAAGCCCCTTCACCTCCTTGAAAAGAACAAAGAAAGGAAGTTTGAGTTTCCCAACTCATTCTCAGATCAGAAAAGCTCTCATTAGGCCTCAAAACTTCATTCCCATGCTTATTTCTGGGAAAACTGAGTTAGATGGTCCTAGAAACACTAGCTTTGTTAGGCTCGTGCTTTGCAATCCTCCAAAAGGCAATGCTATTCATCCCCAATGTGTAACAGGAAAGGATTGAACAAGGGAGCAAGGTGGGGGAAGCCACGCTGTATCTAGAATCTCCTAAGGCCGATCTCATACCATTACTGAGTTTGAAAGGTAGAAAGCCCCATCCTTATGAACAGGTTATGTTCCTAAAATCTATTTTTGTATGTTTTTTTTTTTAAAGATTTTATTTATCTATTTGACAGAGATAGAGACAGCCAGCGAGAGAGGGAACACAAGCAGGGGGAGTGGGAGAGGAAGAAGCAGGCTCCCAGCAGAGTAGCCTGATGTGGGGCTCGATCCCATAACGCCAGGATCACGCCCTGAGCCGAAGGCAGACGCTTAACTGCTGTGCCACCCAGGCACCCCTGTATGTTTTTTTTTTTTAAATTGAAGTATAGTTGACACACAATGTTACATTAGTTTCAGGGGTACAACACAGTGATTCAAGTCAATACATTATGCTATGTTCATAAGTGTTGCTGCCATCTGTCACCATACAACCCTATTAAAATACAAAACTGACTATATTCCCTATGACCCACCTTTTATTGCCATGACTTATGCATTCCATAACTGGAAGCTTGTATCTCTCACTCCCCTTCATCCATTTTGCCCATTCCCCCTCCTCTCTGGCAGCCATCAATTTGTTCTCTGTATTTATGGGTCTATTTCTGCTTTTTGTTTATTTTTTAGAGTCCACATATAAATGATATCATATGGTATTGGTTGTTCTCTGACTTATTTCACTTAGCATAATACCCTCTAGATCGATCCGTCTTGTCACAAATAGTAAGAGTTCATTCTTTTTATGGCTGAGTAATATTCCTACCTATCTATCTGCTCTCTCTATATTTATATATCTCTCTATTATCTATCCAGATTTTGTCCTGAATATCTACATTCTATCTATCTATCTATCTATCTATCTATCTATCTATCTATCTATCTATAATCTACTGATGGACCTAAGTCTTATTTATTTACAAAATGTGTTTGGAACTCAGAATATATTTCATACCCTTCCCTGAAACAGTCCCCTCCTTTTGTTTTATTATTTTTTAAATTTGGTACGTTTTGTTTGGGGGGGTCCCTGATTTTATTAAAATTTTAATTTAATTAAATAAAACATGTATATGATAAAAAAGTCAAATGGGACTATAAGGCTTATAACCAAAATACCCCCCCACAAGCCCTCATTCCTGAAAAATCACTTTATATTCTATAGCTATTTCTTCTAGTATTGACACCCAGGTTTCTAAGTAGCTATGTACTATAGCTATTCCTTGATGTTTTAAGGCTTAGGCATTTTCTATTACCTCCCTACCAGAGAAATCAGGTCTCTTCTTCCTTTACCTTCACATACATACACTTTCTATTCCCAATTTTCCCAATAGAGATGTATTATAATTTTTTATTAGAGAAAAATTCAGCATATATTTTGTCTATATAATTATTCATAGCCAAGTCACATAATGTATTAAAAAGAAACTGACTTTCTTATGTAACCTTTTGCTTTTCCTAGAATTAATAATTCTCTTTTTTATTTGTTTATTTTCTTTGAACCTCTTAATTCTTTTATCTTTAATGTCCCAATTACTCTCTGTCCTCAGGCAAGATTTAGATTTGCAAGACTCAGATTTGCAAAAGCAGTAACAATCTTGAACTTTTTTCTAACTTTTAGAAATCTCACTTTGAGATTTCTAAATTCTTGAGAAAAATAATTGGCTAATCAAAGAAAGTCTAAGTTTTTAAAAGATACTTCCTATTGACAGAATGAGAAAAGATTCCTTATTGCCTTTCCTGCTTTCTGGCAAAATTCTTCTATTGATTGCCATCTATAGAAAAGTAAACTTTAACTTTTAAAAATAAAACTATAACTACTGAGAGCACAAAGAAATGTAATTCAAAGGAAATTCATGTTAAGTGTAGAAGGCTATACTGTGTCAGGAAAATACTGACTGTATAAAAGGCATTATTAAAATACTTGAAAGGATAAAAAATTCCTGAAGGCATGCATCATACATCACAGCCCTAGCCCTCTCATTTCTATAAGTCCTCTGTGTGCTGATGGTGTTATTTACTGGTTGGGTTATGTAATAACAAGTTGCTGTTACTAGATAATGGTTAAACAAGGCATGAGGCACTAGGGCGCTCCCTTACAGATTCTTTTACCTCTCCACCACTAAAGTCAGAGGAAACAAAGTGGAGACCAGGAACTGGTCACGGTTAAGGCTGATCTTCAATGGGGAATTCCCCATTTCATTTGTTGTCATGGGAGTACAATTTTTCTATTGATTTTATTCATTATTCCCTATGATATCTGGATAAAACCAGTTGATCTACCCAAACTCATTGAGTTATATACATGTCAATCATACCTCCATAAAGTGGTTTAAAAAAAAAGTCAATCTGACTCATTAAATAAGCTTAGGTTGACTTTAGAGAGGTTACAAGGAACAGTTTATTAATTTAAGAGACTGGTCAAGGTGTAATAAACAACATACACTAATGAAATCCACATACTTTTAGTGATTTGTTACCTCCCCATGCATACTTTTCTTGGCTATAATGTTGTGAAGTCTAATAATAAGATAAGGTGATCCTTTTTTAAAAAAATCTTATAATTTAGATGTGTATTCTAGTTCTGTAATGCCACCATTACACAAAACAGTTTTAAAAATCCTTTTCTTTGAATTATCTTCAACACCTTAGTAGGGATCACAGATAAATTACAAGATGCCCAGTTAAATATGAATTTAATATAAGCATGGAACATACTTATATTAAAAAGTATTTGTTGGGGCGCCTGGGTGGCACAGCGGTTAAGCGTCTGCCTTCGGCTCAGGGCGTGATCCCGGTGTTGTGGGATGGAGCCCCACATCAGGCTCCTCTGCTAGGAGCCTGCTTCTTCCTCTCCCACTCCCCCTGCTTGTGTTCCCTCTCTTGATGGCTGTCTCTATCTCTGTCGAATAAATAAATAAAATCTTTAAAAAAAAAGTATTTGTTATTTATCTGAAATTCAAATATAACTGGGCATCCTGTATTTTTATTAGCTAACTCTGGCAATCCTACATCAAGGGCATTTCTATGTAAACAACTTAAATGATGACAGTCTTCTGTGAAAAGTGATTGTGATTTCAGACACAACCTAAAGTCTTTCAAAGTGAAGTGATGCCAAGAAGGGTTAATGCCACTTTTAGTTTAAAATAACATTAAAAAGTAAGCAGACAGGTTTTCTGATGGGCCTTGTAAACTGGCTGTCTGTTTAGAGTGTTCCAAAATGGCTTCAATCAATAGCAGGCTTTGAAAAAGCAGTTAGCCTTCCAAAATAATCAACAAGAAAGCCAGATTCTGAGCAGAAACTAACAAAACAGAGCCACAGATTTGTGTAAGGTATCAAATGTTAGTGTCAGATTAAAGATTTGCATTCAACTACTGAACCTTTTATATATTTGGTTCTATATTTGGCTTAGTTTTATTATTTGCATGTAACTCTATAAGTCTTTTGCTGTTCTTTGGAAAGAAGTATGTAAGACAGAAGATTTCTCTGGAGAAATTCAAATGAGTTTACTCCCTGGTAAATTAACTTTCTCCATTAAAAAATGCAATTTTTTTTCCCTGAAAAAGCTCAGGATTTATTGAAACAAGGAGATATTTGAACAGACATCAACAGAAGAGTGAAGGCCATTGGCAAGCAAAACAAAACAAAATTACTGACCACTTTCTCTATATAGCCTTTTCCTGCTTCCTTTTTTTCTAACATATTTTTATTATTGAAGCATAATTTACAATTTTATATTAGTTTCAAGTGTGAAATATAATTATTTAACAATTCTATACATTGCTCAGTGCTCATCAAGATAAGTGTGCTCTTAATCCCCTCAATCTATTTTACCTACCCACCCTCACCTACCTTCCTTCTGGCAGCCACCAGTTTGTTTTGCATACTTAAGAGCCTGGTTTTATATTTGTTTGTCTTTTTCTTTGTTCATTTGTCTTGTCTTAAATTCCACATGAGTGAAATCATGTGGTATTTGTCTTTCTCTGACTTATTTCACTTAGCATTATACCCTCTAGATCCATTCATTTGTTGCAAATGCTTTCATGCTTTTTTTCCCAAGATGTCATGCTTTTTTATGGCTTTTTATATGCCTTTAAAAAAATTCCATTCCATATAATACACCACATCTTCTTTATCCATTCATCCATGGATGGACACTTGGGTCGCTTCCATATCTTGTCTATTGTAAATGATGTTGCAATAAACATAAGGGTACATATATCTTTTCAAATTAGTGTTTTTGTTATATTTGGGTAAGTATCCAGTAGTGAAATTACTGGATTGTATGATAATTCTATTTTTAATCTTTTGAGGAACCTCCATACTGTTTTCCACAGTGGCTGCACCAATGCATTCCTACCAACAGTGCATGAGAGTTCCTTTTTCTCCACATCCTCTGCCAGCACTTGTTATTTCTTGTCTTTTTGATACTAGCCATTATGATAGGTGTGAGGTGATATCTCACTGTGTTTTTTTTAATTTAAATTCAATTAGCCAACATATAGTACATCATTAGTCTCAGATGTAGAGTTCAGTAATTCATTAGTTGCGTAAAACACCCAGTGCTCATCACATCATGTGCCCTCCTTAATGTCCATCACCCAGTTATCCCATCCCCACTCCCACCTCCCCTCCAGTAACCCTCAGCTTGTTTCCTACTTTTAAGAGTCTCTCATGGTTTTTCTCCTTCTCTGACTTCCCATTCAGTTTTCCCTCCCTTCCCCTATGATCCTCTGCACTGTTATATTCCACATACGAATGAAACCATATGATAATTTGCATTTCCATAATGATTACCAATGTTGAGCATCTTTTCATGTGTCTGTTAGTCATCTGTACATCTTCTTTGGAAAAATGTCTATTCAGGACCTCTGCCCATTTTTAATCAGATTATTTTGGCGGGGGCATTGACTTGTATAAGTTCTTTATATTTTGGGTATTAACCCCTTACTAGATATATCATTTGCAAATATCTGCTCCCATTCAGTAATTTGCCTTTTTGTTTTGTTGATGGTTTCCTTCACTGCACAAAAGCTTTTTTTAACTTTTTTTTTCATTTATGAACTAATTTTTTATAATAATTTTTTTATTATATTATCTTAGTCACCATACAGTACATCCCTAGTTTTTGATGTAAAGTTCCATGATTCATTGTATAACACCCAGTGCACCATGCAATACATGCCCTCCTTAATACCCATCACCGGCCTATCCCATTCCCCCACCCCCCCTCCCCTCTGAAGCCCTCAGTTTTTTTCCCAGAGTCCATAGTCTCTCATGCTTCATTCCCCTTTCTGTTTACCCCCCCCCCTTTTTTCTTCCCTTTCTTCTCCTACCGATCTTCCTACTTCTTATGTTCCATAAATGAGTGAAACCATATGATAATTGTCTTTCTCTGCTTGACTTATTTCACTTAGCATTATCTCCTCCAGTCCATATATACAGTGGAATATTACTCAGCCATCAAAAAGAACGATTTCTCAACATTTGCAGCAACATGCACAAAAACTTTTTTATTTTGGTTTAGTCCCAATAGTTTATTTTTGCTTTTGCTTCCCTTGCCTGAGGAGACATGTCTATAAATATGTTTCCATGGCCAATGTCAAAAAAATACTGCCTATGCTTTCTTCTAGGAATTTTATGGTTTCAGGTTTCACATTTAGGTCTTTTTCCATTTTGACTTTATTTTTGTGTATGGCATAAGAAAATGATCTGGTTTCACTCTTTTGTATGTAGCTGTCCAGTTTCACCAGCACAATTTATGGAAGAGACTGTCTTTTCCCAATAATTGTAATCATTTTTGATATTTTACTGTCACTCCTGGTAGGCAGTAAACCTCAGATTCTATGTCACACTCACTCTTATTTGCCAAACTTCTTGTCAGTGTGTCTTCCCATGGTAGCTACTCCATAAAGAATTGGTGTATTGTGGGCATTTTATCATCTTATTGTTATTGTTATTATTGCTTCTTAACAACACTATGATGTTGACATGGCATGAATTTTTCCCCAACGTTTGCAGAAGAGGCTACTGTGGCTCAGAGAGAGTGAATGATTTGCTACCAAAAAGCATCTGACAACAGCTCATTGTAGTAAATGGGTGCTTTTTTCTTTAGGCCAAACTGTCATAAAGTTAAGTAAACAACATTTTGAGCTTTCTTTCCCATTTGAGAACTAAAAAAGATAACCTTCCAAAAAATAAGGTGAAAATAACATTTTACTGAAATGTAACATCCCAAAACACACTTGTTGGCTAAATTAGGCTCTACCCACAAAAAAGAAACCCTCAAATGTCTTTCAAAAGTAACTGAATATCAACCTAAACTGATGTCTATTATTAATGAGAAGTCACCTAAATCTGTGGTTCCTAAAATATCACTGAGATATGATAAAACATTGCTGCAATTATGTTTGCAGAAGTTTCTTAAATAGAACATAAAACTCACTAAACACAAAAGGAAAAAATTGAAAAATTAGATCATGCTAAAATTGAGAATTTTGTTCATCAAAAGACATGATTAAGAATGAAAAAGCAACCATAAAGTTGGAGAAGATATTTGCAATAATTATATTTGATAAATGACTATATCCAGAGTATATAAAGAACTACAAATTATTAAGAAAAAGACAATGGGACAATAGCCAGAAGACTTACTTAAAAAAAAAAAAAAGATATCCAAATAGCTAATAAGCATATTAAAAAGTGTTCATCTTCATAAGTCATCAGGAAATTGGAAATTAAAACCACAATGTGATATTACATCTAACCCACCAGAATGGCTAAAATGAAAAATATGAAAAATACTAAGACTTGGCAAAGGTTTGCAGCAACCAGAATCCACATACACCAATACTGGGCATATAAATCACTACAACCTCTCGGGAAACTGTTTGGCACTAACGTTAATGTACACAATTCTATTATTTATATACCTAACAAAAATTCATACGTGTGTTCACCAAAAGACATGCACTAGCATGTGTGTAGCAGCACTCTAAATAGTAGCCCGAAAATGTAAATCTCCCAAGTACCCATCAATAGTAGAATGGATAAATAAATTGTAATATAGTCACACAATGGAATTTTATACAGAAATAGGAATGAGTAATTTGGAACTATAATAGCAATATGGATGAATCTTAGAAACAATGTTGGACAAAGAAGCCAAACATGAAAGAGAGCATATACTACTGTTCCTCTTATATAAAATATTAAAATAGGCAAAACTAATCAATGTTGTTAGAAGTAGACAGTGTTTCTCTTTTTTTAAAGATTTATTTATTTATTTGAGAGAGAGAATACATGTGACGGGGGGGTGGGGGGTAGATGGAGAGGGAGAGGAAGAGGGGAAGAAGCCTAAGCAGACTTCAAGTGGAGCGAAACCTGACATGGGGCTCCAGGTGGGCCTCCACATGGGGCTCTATCACATGATCCACAAGATCATGACCTGAGCCAAAACCAAGAGTCAGTCGCTCAACCAATTGAGCCACCCAGGTGCCCCTAGACAGTGGTTATTCTTGACAGGGGAAGGGGAATGTGAATAATGACTGAAAAAGAGCATGCAGCAGGGCTTTTGTGGTGATGGTAATAGTTCTAGATGGAGTGCTGGTATAAGGGTACATTCAGTTTATGAAAATTCATCCATCCATCCATATCATAAGAGTTTATGATATGTGCATATTACAATGCAAGTTATAGTTTAGTAAAAAGTTTTTTTAAAAAATCACTGAAACTATAGAGTTCTAATATTCCATATTTACCAGAATTTCTCTTAGAAATGTTTGCATGTATATGGAAGCAATATTTTCATAACATGCTGGGTAGAAGGTAGTATGGTAGAAAAAGCTGCTCTTTTACCTGTCCTATATACCTGCTTGCTCTTCCAGAAATGAAATTTCAATTTTCCTTTGGCTAACTATCTATTATTACATGATGAGGCCTTCAGATGCGATGTCCCTTCCTCACACTTCCCCACTACAGGCATACACGTGCAGCTCAAGCTACCTACTTAGAGTACTCTATCCATCTAGACACAGTGACTGGTCCAATATTGGCGTATATCCCAAAAAGAGTCAATAATAGTCCTCTTTAGTAGATTTGAGGTTGAGAGTGCTTGGTATACCCTTTGATACTCAGGTATGTAAGCCAGTAAGTTTCATTTTTACATAAGCTAGTTAGAGTAGGTTTCTGTTGCTTGCAGCCCAAAGAGTTCTGACCAGTACAAGAGGTAAGGCTCTAAAGGATATGTTCAGTTCACACAGTTGATTGCCAAATTACCTTGTAAGGAGGGTGGTTCAAGTTAACAGTGGAGGTTTGGGCTAGGTATTGGCAAATTTCCCTGCTCAGTACTTTATTAATCTATTGCTGTGTAACAAATTACCACAAATGTAGTGGCTTAAAAAACACGTTTATTATCTCCCTGTTTTTGTGAGTCAGGAATCCAGGCATGGCTTACCTTGGTACTCTGCTTCATGATTTCACACAAGGCTGCAATCAGGTGTCAGCCAGGGTTGGGGTCGCCTCTGAAAGCTTGACTGGGGAATTGAATACTAATTTAAATAATATCAATTTGAAGGGGCACCAAAATATTACCTTGCCTGCACTCTCTTTGTCCTGGTATGTACTCATGGCTGGTATAAGTATTCATTAAGAATGATCCTCTCAACTGATGTAGAAAAAGCATTTGACAAAATACAGCATCCTTTCTTGATTAAAACTCCCCACAGTGTAGGGATAGAGGGAATATACCTCAAAATTATAAAAATCATCTACAAAAAGCCCATCGTGAATATCATTCTCAATGAGAAAAACTGAGACCCTTTCCCCTAAGCTCACGAACATGACAGGCATGCCCACTCTCACCACTCTTGTGCAACATAGTACTAGAAGTCCTAGCCTCAGCAACCAGACAACAAAACAAAATCAAAGGCATTCAAATTGGCAAAGAAGAAGTCAAACTCGCACTCTTTGCAGATGACATGACACCCTATGTGAAAAACCCAAAAGACTCTACCCCAAAATTGCTAGAACTCATACAGGAATTCAGCAATGTGGCAGGATACAAAATCGATGCACAGAAATCAGTTGCATTTCAATACACTAACAATGAGACTGAAGAAAGAAAAATTAAGGAATCGATCCCATTTACAATTGCACCTAAACCCATAAGATAGCTAAGAATAAACCTAACTAAAGACGTAAAGGACCTGTACTCTAAAAACTACAGAACACTTATGAAAGAAATTGAGGAAAACACAAAGAGATGGAAAAACATTCCATGCTCATGGATTGGAAGAATAAATATTGTTAAAATGTCTATGCTACCCAGAGCAATCTACACATTCAATGCAATCCCTATCAAAATACCATCAACTTTTTTCACAGACCTGGAACAAATAATCCTAAAGTTTGTATGGAACCAGAAAAGACCCTGAATAGCCAGAGAAATGTTGAAAAACAAAACAAAACAAAAAACCTAGGGGCATCACAATGCCTAACTTCAAGCTATATTACAAGCTGTGATCTTTAAGACAGTATGGTATTGGCACAAAACCAGACACATAGATCAATAGAACAGAATAGAGAACCCAGAAATGGACCCTCAACTCTATGGTCAACTAAGCTTTGACAAAGCAGGAAAGAATATCCAATGTAGAAAAGACAGTCTCTTCAAGAGATGGTGCTGGGAAAATCGGACAGTCACATGCAGAAGAATGAAACTGGACCATTTTCTTACACCATACACAAAGATAAACTCAAAATGGATGAAAGACCTCAATGTGAGACAGGAATCCATCAAAATCCTAGAGGAGAACACAGGCAACAACCTCTTCGACCTCGGCCACAACAATTTCTTGCTAGACACATCTTCAAAGGCAAGGGAAACAAAAGCAAAAATTAACTATTGGCACCTCAAGATAAAAATCTTCTGCACAGCAAAGGAAACAATCAACAAAACTAAAAGACAACCTATGGAATGGGAGAAGATATTTGCAAATGACATATCAGATAAAGGGCTAGTATCCAAAATCTATAAAGAACTTATCAAACTCAACACCCAAGAAACAAATAATCCAGTCAAGAAATGGGCAGAAGACATGAACAGACATTTCTCCAAAGAAGACATACAAATGGCCAATAGACACATGAGAAAATGCTCCACGTCACTTGGCATCAGGGAAATACAAATCAAAAGCACAATGAGATACCACCTCACACCAGTCAGAATGGCTAAAATTAACATCACAGGAAACAACAAATGTTGGTGAGGATGTGGAGAAAGGGGAACCCTCTTACACTATTGGTGGGAATGCAAGCTGGTATAGTCACCCTGGAAAACAGTATGGAGATTCCTCAATAGCCAAACTGTGAAAGGAGCCAAGATGTCCTTTGACAGATGAATGGATTAAGAAGTTGTGGTATATATATATTCAGCCATTCGAAAGGATGAATACCTATCATTTTACATCAACATGGATGGAACTGGGAGGTATTATGCTTAGTGAAATAAGTCAATCAGAGAAAGACAATTATCATATGGTTTCACTCATAGGTGGAATATAAGAAACAGTTGTGGATGTTACACGTAACTAATGAATCACTGAACACTACATCAAAAACTAATGATGTACTATCGAGCCTTACATCGGAAACCGGGGATGTACTGTATGGTGACTAATATAATATAATAAAAAATCATTAAAAAAAAAAAGACTAATGATGTACTATACAGTGGCTAACTGAACATAATAAAAAAATAAAGTTAAATTAAAAAAATCACAGATACACCACAAACATAACTTGGAAAGAAAAGATTATATATATATATATATATATATATATATATATATATATATATATATATATATTAATGCACATGTGATTTTTATATTTTATATAGTACATATATACCATATGATAAACAGGACACATAATTTTTCCCTTTAGCTTATAAATTCTACCTTTATCTCCATTTTTCCTCCAGTTCAATGCTACACTTTTGAGGTTATGTGAAGGCATACAGAAAGAAGGCTTCTGTATCTATAGATGAGTGGTTTAGAGCAAAGGAATTTATGACAGTCAAACACAGGGATAAGAAAATAAAACCTTATTGGTTTATGACCAAAATAGCATGTCTAATCAGGTTAATGTTGGCACACATTTCCAAATTCACAGGCAATTTCCAGCTTATGAATAGGCAAAGTTCCAAAAGCTCATTTGTAAGCATTCATTAAATGACAACTACTATTATTATCAGAGGCACACATGACCTATGATAAATATGAAACAGCTCTGAAGATATAGTTGGAAGCAGTTTTCTCTGTCATAGAGAAAGCATGTGTATGTTCTGGAAGGTCTGAATCAACAGCATGAAGACCTTGGCACTAGGTTCTAGGCACTGGGACTCATTACTAGTATGACTTAGCTGAACTCTCAGTATCATTATCTCTGTGGAAGCCTGTGCTTTGAGTTCTATCTCCCCTCCATTTATTGAAAACCTATTAAGACCAGAAGCTGAAGAAATAGTGGTAGCAAGGAGAGAGGAAGAAGAGCAAAGCACTGCATTCCCTATCAGGGAAATCCAGGGTCTCCATTCGACTCATGACCCAAGTGAATGCTACCATTGAGGAAGATGCTGAGTTCTCACATAGAAATACATGAAAACTGAGTCAGGTCACTCTTTGCAGACCTGTCATGAGCATCTGCTGTTGTGCTTGCCCAGCATAACCTTCTCACTGTTTGGGGAACAGTTCAGTTTTCATGGGTATCTACTCTCCCATGCTCTCAATCGATGCAGTTCAGGTAAGCTGACCACAACACACCAGTGGTGCACAAATGAGTGACTCAGGCCTAACAGATAAGAGTGATTGTTTTGTGATTAAAAAAAGTGATTGGTTCATGGACAGGTATGTGGGCACATGACCCAATGTGGATCAATGAGAGTCAGCCCTGGGACTCTTGCCAGAACAATTACAGAAGAGACATTTACTTTTGGGCTTGTAAAATTGTAGGATATAGAGCCAGTCTGAGAATTAAGCTCTCCTGGGACAGGGCTGAAGCAACATTTGAATAGCAAATCTGTTGTACCAAAACTATTGCTAGTGATCAATGAATGTCCTAGGTACTGCAACTTTTTCCTCACTTGGGGTAGTGTCCAGTGTCTTTTGGATTTCCAAAAGGCTGAGGATGGCCTTCCTCTTGCCTGTTGTTAAGCTTGATCTTACTGTCTCTATATCTACTCTCTACTACCCAAAGTCCTCTATATATTTTCTCCAGATAGCCAGTTAATGTTCATACTTTAGAATTCCTGCCAACCTGTCTTGATATGCCAGGGTTCAAAGAATGTATATATAGACCAAACTTAATGTAGCAAAACACCACTATGTAAGAAAGAAATTTCCAACAAAAATCTCTAAAATGGAATGGGATACCTCATAAAGTTCCACGTCACTGGAGGTATTCTGTATCACTAAGACTCAGCAAGGTGAACAAATCCAAAGCAAAGCAAGGCAAAGCCAAACAATAATCTAATTAAAAAGGGCATGCTCCTTGCACCATGACAAGCTACATTATTTTTCCAGTCTCTCTGGTATGGATAGATTTGCAATGGTGTTTTGGCTTTCCTATATCTCTCACTCCCCTTAATGACCAGGGATGTGCATTTTCAAGATGTATGTGACCACAGAACAATGTGGACTAAATTACAGATAGAAAGATTGATCTAAGGTCATGCCTAATTCAAAACATAATATAATAGAAACGCAGTTTGTTCATTGGTAAAACCAGTATAATATATAATCTGACTCCATTTTTTGAAGTTTGACTACTGAGAGCTTTTAAGCCTCACCCCTTCCTCCCTACATCTGGGAAAATTGTTAATAAAGCCAAGATGCTCCCTCTTTCGATGTTGATGGGAAGTTCAAATTCCCTAAACCCTCACCCTGGCCCAACCCCCTGACTACCAAAACAAAATGAAACAAAACACCCAAGTCAGTCCCATTTTCATGCTCTTTCTCAAGCCATCTCCTTGGGAGCCACCCTGCTTTCCCCAGAAAGCCTCATTATGTAATAAACTTTTTCATACCCTCTTGGTATATATGTGCCACTATCAGTCTTGACATACAAACCCAATTTGGAATTGGGGTCCCTCTTGTTTCTGAGGAGTGGTCACATCATTGGGAATAATACTAAGTACTTTCAAGAATTATTGTGAGAATAAGAAATAAAGTAATAAAGTACAGTGCTTTACAATCACATAGCAGGTGCTCATAAGGTTGTGACAAAGTTGGCATGAGTTATTACAAAGCAATTTAGAACAGTGTCTAGGACATGTAAGTGCTTTCTAAGTGTTTGATAAATAAAGGGATTTTGTTATTTCTGCTACTGTGTAATCAGTGCTTTAATTTTTGCACAAGAAAGGAAATCCATAATTGATATCTAAAATTGCATCCAGAAAGCATTTACTTAGCATTTACTTACTCCCAATGCACTTATAAGTCCATTTAAGAAAAACAAAATTTGTAATTCCTAGATGTCATTTTTCTGAGCCCAGGTATAGATAGATAGCATATTGATAAGAATGTGCATTTATGTTCTTTCATAGTAATAAACTGGAGAATATATAGGGTGGCTGGGATTGCCAGCTCTGGAAGAGTTTTAGTTCATTCAGGAATGGAGACCTCCCACTGGGATTCTGGTGATGGTAAAACAATGGAGCTGGAATAAGGTTCAACTCACACCACCTGGGAAAAATTCATGACAGAGATTCACACACACACACATACACACCCCTAACAAGCTGACCACTCTATGAAACGTAAGAGGAGAAGGGATCTAATTGTAATTTTTTAAAAGCCCCCAAGATTTCCAGAGGTAACAACCTCCAAAGAAGCCATGATAGAGACTTACCATGGCATTCTAGGCACGTTTCCAATTGGTACTCTCTCTCATGCAAGTTAAATGTGCATTTAATACACTCCACTATTAGCATATGGTTGCTGTTAATCTGTAGTCCTTTATCAAGTAAATTTCTGCAGCCTTTGACTTGAAGTATCTTTGAACTGCAGGGAGAAACGAGATCTGCATTGCATCAAGGGGAACTAGGACCTATTTGGAAAATGCACTGACAGCTACAGATAACAGCCTGGAAGACCTTTAGGAAGAAGAACCCTTAAATCCAGAAACATCATCAGGTTTGAGAGCCAATGTTTGGGACAGGTCAATCTAACCATTATGATCTTCCACCCAAGTGATGGTAGATACTTCTATGAAAGAAGACACCCTCCAGAAACAATAATTGATGTTAGAACTATGATAGGCCATTGGTCTCTTGTCCCCATTGACCCTTAAAAAGGTTCTTTCTTTCCTTACAAGAGGTAAAGGGAGGATAAGACATTGTGGTCAGTGTGCTTTTAACTGGAAAATCTCTATCAGACACATTAAATCGAAATGCTAAATAAATGTTAATTCTCTTAGCCCACTTTCCCCCTTCCGCATTCTCATCCTTCATGCAAAGTGAAAAAGCCCCATGAAATCCTTTTAAATAAAATGAAAAGGAATGCGCTGAAGGAGCCCCATGGCCCTTCTAATAATGCAAGTGACTTAACAACGTGTGCAAAATATTTAACTAGAATAGAGTCCGAATTTTCAAAGTAAATAGTTTGTAGCCTCATTACCTCAATTTTAGACTAGCTGGAGGAAAATTTTTGGAAAACAGGAGAGGGGCCACCCCATGGGAGGCCAATAGGGCAAATTCCAGAAACTGTACGTCCCCACACCAAGCGTCCTGATGTTACCACACACTGCCAATGCTGGCAGCGCAGACTACTGCACAGATGCATATTCAGGAAGAGCTGACATTGGGGACCTCAATACACTCCCCAAATTATTCATTCTTACAAAGTGACTGCATTCTTTAGAGGTAAGTTACAGAGCAAGGTCATACTCCCAGGATTCCTGCTTTAGATAAAGAGACCTCTACAACCCCAGCCACAAAGGGTTTTTAGATTTGTATGTTTGGGTTGTGTTTTTATTTAAGGAAATGGAAAATGGGTATTGTGTTTTGTTGTTGCCCAAAGGCTAGCATAGTACCTGATATATCTAGGCATCCAGGATATCATGTGTTGTTTGAGTAATGAATGAACTAAACATATCACTTAGCAAACTGCCAGTCCTGTTAGGACTCTAAAAGAATGATAATAGCTAACACTAGTTTCTATTATATGCCAGACCCTGTTCTAAGTGCTTGAAGTTACTACATTTTTTTTTTTACTTTTTTCTTACTTTTGCAATAGCTCTATGAGTTATGTAACAATTAATAGGACAACTATTATTATACCCACTCTACAGATGGGAATGTAGAGATTCATAACGATTAACTAATTTGCCCCAGATTCTCAGCTTATAGTTGGAGCAGCTGACTGAATTTAGCCCAGGCAATCTGGTTCTGGAGTCAGTGCCCCTAAGCACTAAGCAATACTGCCTCACAAGAATTGTAGAAGCAAAATTTCCACTTATACTGGACCCTTCTTACAAAGAGACACTTGAACCTATGTATAACCATGTGTGTTTTAATAAATACACACCTACATCCTGTGGAAGTAGCATAGTCTGAAATCCTGAACTCTCTTCTATCTAGTGAGGATCCAGAACTTAAGTATATACAATCCCTTTCAATTGGATTAGGGAGAAAAACCTCACGGTTCAAACTAAGCAACAGTTTGCAAATGCACACATTTATATGACATCCCAGACATAAAAATTAATGAGCCAGATTTGGTTTGAGATACTATTATGAAAAATAATCATATTTAAGTTATGGAAGACCCAAGACTGCTCTTCTGAGTGTAATCATTAACTCAAACAGGTCAGATCTGATGCTGGAACACACAGAAAGAAGTTCAGGCCATTACTATTTCTGAACGCTCCCAACTCTATAAAATAAAGAAATACAAACACGTGGCTACTTGATATGCAGGTTTTCTTAGATATTTACAAGGTAATAATTTAACAAGTTAATTATTATTTTTTTCTTTTAGCTTTCTTTTCTTTTTTTTTTAGAGAGAGAGGGGGGCAAAGAGAGAGAGAATGAGCAGTGGGGAGGGGCAGAGGGAAAGAAAGAGAGAATCCCAAGGAGGCTCCACTCCCTGCACAGAGCCCTATGCGGGGCTCAATCTCACAACCCTGAGATCATGACCTGAGCCAAAAACAAGAGTTGGGTGCTTAACCGACTGAACCACCCAGGCACCCCTAACAAGTTAATTTTTAAACAAAAAATATGGTGTACAAATTGTGCCATTTAAAGGGCAACTAAAGTATTTATAAAAACATTACTTCAAAATATACTTGATAATGGGATGCAAGTTTAAAGTTGCTGATAAATGTAATCTTGGTGAATGTGGGTAAAATTTCATTTGGAGATGTGATTTTTGAGACCCTTCCTGAATGTCCTGAGCCAAATGGCCTTTCTAGTACCCTGTGGCAGACCTTGGTGGAATCTAACATGTCCTTTCCTTCCCTCCTTCCTTCCTTCCTTCAATTTATCTAACATTTCAAACAGATTATTTATCATTTTACATTCACCTAATCGAAGATTCTAGGAGTCTAAAAATGATTACAGTCAAAATTCTCTGTCCCACCTCTGCCCCCTCATCTTTTGTTTTGTTTTGTTTTTTAAGATTTATTTATTTATTTGAAAGAGAGAGATAGAGCACACAGAGAGAGAGGGAGAAGCAGACTCCCCGCTGAGGAGAGGACCCTGGGATCATGACCTGAGCCAAAGGCAGAGCTTAACCAACTGAGTCATCCAGGCACCCCTACCCTCTCACTTAACTAGTTCCTCCCTTCCCCCAATACATGACCACTCATACTAGCTCCTTGTATAGCATTTCAGAGATTATTTTTCTTTATATGCAAATGAATACCAATACTTATCTCCCCCCATATTCACAACGTACTACAGATGCCCCCCGTACCTTTATTTCTTAACAACATAACATGTCTTTGAGATTACTTCCTATCAGTACATAGAAGCTTCCTTACTCTTTGCATGCCTATATTTCATTGTAGGCTTGTTGTAAAATATATTTAGCCAATGCCCTATTGATGAATATTTAGGTTCTATCCCACTATTTTCTTATTTCATACAATGCACAAACATGTCTGTCCCTCTTCTTACTTGGTTCATCTACTTCCTAACCATGTCTGTTTTCTTGATGGATTCTCTCAACTGTTCACGTTAAATACCGGTCTTCCACAGGATTTCCTCTCGTTAGGAAATCCCAACTACCTTCCTATCTCAACTTTCATATCTCAATACATGTTTAAGATTCTAAATTTATATCTGCACCCCCTCCCTCCTGAGCATTCCACATCTAACCATCTAAAGGACACACCAAACCCAACACGACTAAGTACAAAACTGCCATCCTTACCCCACAACCTCATTTCCTCCTGTATTAATATTTCCATTAACTAACTTTATTTGGTGGCCAACTTGATGAAACTGGTCACTCAAACAGGCATCAAATACTTTATTCTGTATCCTAATGGTTCTCAAATCTTCCCCTCTCCTCTTCATCTCTATATTTTTGCCTTAGTTCAGTCTCTGGTCATCTTCCACCCAACTTTCATCTTCTAACTGGCTTCTAACTCTAAACTACGTGTTGCAAACTGAAATCCCAATAGGTAACTTAATTGAATAAAACAGGTCAGGTATAGATATTTTGGTGTGATGGCATCCTGGGGAACACATGCTTCATCTAGAACACTTCCAGGTCTTTAAGTGCAAAATGTGGGTTGCTAGGGGCGCCTGGGTGGCTCAGTTGTTAAATGTCTGCCTTCAGCTCAGGGCGTGATCCCAGAGTCCTGGGATCGAGCCCCGCGTCGGGCTCCTCCACTGGGAGCCTGCTTCTTCCTCTCCCACTCCCCCTGCTTGTGTTCCCTCTTTCACTGGCTGTCTCTATCACTGTCAAATAAATAAATAAAATCTTTTAAAAAATAATGTGGGTTGCTAAATTTAGCAAATAAAAATTCAAGTCTCCCATGCAATATTTGGGACATACTTAACACTACAAAACTGGCCACTGTTCAGCTGAAATTCGAAATCAGTTGTGTGTCCTGTATTTTATCCAATAACCCTATCCAGACCCTTCTTCAGAGATAAGAGGGAGAGGACAAAAGAGATGACTGATGACGTATGCTAACAGACAGTGGGGTTGAAAAGTCAGGTTGTTGGCACAAGAAGGTCTAGTTAATCCCAGGAGATAGAAAAGTCAAAGAAGGCAGGAACTAATAAAAATGAATTTTGCATAGTGGATACCCATTGGATTACTCATCTCTTGTGTGTTGAATTGGGTTCCCCAAAAATATATGTTCAAGTCCTAAGCCCCAGTATGTGTGAATGTGACTTTATTTGCAACTAGGGTCTTTGCAAATTTAATAAAGTTAAAATGAGGTCATACTGGATTAGGGTGGGCCCTAGTACAATGACTGGTATCCTTATAAAAAGAGGGAAATTTGAACACAGAGACAGAGAGGGGAACACCAAGTAAAAACGTAGGCAGAGATTGGAGTGATGTAGCTACAAACCAAACAACGCCAAGGATTGCTAATCACCACCAGAAGCTAGGAGGAGGTAAGGAAGAATTCTTCCCTAAGGCCTCCAGATAGAGCATGACACCTTGATCTTGGACTTCAAGCCTCTAGAACTGCAAGAGAGTAAATTTCTGTTGTTTTAAGCCACCCAGTTTGTGGTAATTTGTTATAGCAGCCCTAAGAAATTAAGCCCTTTCCCCCTGTAACCCACTTTCAGCAGCAATGCTGGTATGCAACTGGTCTGAAGCAGAGACAACAGGAATAAAACCAGTGACCACAGCTGAGCTGGTGTCCTTTCCCCTGGTTTGGTACTATGAGATTCTGGTCATTCTCTGGTAACTGGACCTCAACTATGTAAACTTGGGAACCTATCTATCTGTCCTGCTACAAGGTCTGGAAACTCAAAGCCAGTCCCTCTGCAGAGATAGAACCAGCCCTGATAATAAGTAAGCCACTGATTCTAGTCTGTCCCTGTGGCCCAGCCCAGATCTTTGCCCTTGGGTTTCTAAGAAGACCATTTGCCCTTATAACAAATTCTCACTTTTCAATTAAACTAGCTTGAGCTAGATTCACTTAAGGTGTCTCTGTTACCTGCTACCAGAAGACCCATCCCAGAGTTTATAAGAACCTCTGTGAGGAATGGAGAAGAGGCCATTCAGGTACTAGTTTGCTAGGGCTTCTGTAACAAAATTCCACAAACCAGGTGAGACTAGAAGTCCAAAATCAAGGTGTTGGCAAGGATAGTTCCTTCTGAGGGCCTTGAGGGAACGATCTATTCCAGGCCTCTCTCCTTGGCCTATAGATGGCCACTTTCATGTTCATTTGGCATTCTCTCCATGTGTCTATCTCGAAATTTCCAAGTTTTTTATAAGGACATCAGTCATATTGGATTAGAGTATCCCCTAATGACCTCATTTTAGCTTGATCACCTCTGTAAAGACCCTCTCTCCAAATAAGGTCAAGTTCTGAGGTACTGAGGGTTAGGACTTCGAAATATAAATTTTTGTGGGAATATAATTCAACCCATAACAGTTCTAGGAAGCCCATCTAAAACTACAAGTACTAACATTTGCAAAAACTTACTAAGTTACTTTATACCCACTGGTCAAACAAAGGGCAGGTTATTCTTGGCAGTGCCCTACCTTGTTTTCAAAATATGGCTCAGATTCTGAGTCAAAGAAAACTGTGCCAACTCTAATTTCACTAAAGACTTAAGCACAGAAACTTGGTTTAATCCTCTTTGCTTCTCTCACTATCCACTGAAACTTCAGTGTTCTCAAACTACCCCCTCAGACCTAAGAGGCTGCATTTACAAAGTTTCACGTGTTTTAGTCACCATCTTTGATCTTGTAAAAGTTTTTAAACTTTTACATTCAAAGAGAGATATCAATGAAGATGTTCAGACAGGACTTTGCTAATTACTTTCAGAGACAAGGGTTCTAGAAGGGGTCCCTAGTCCAGGATCTGTTTTGCATGGGTTGAAACAACAAAACTTACAGTCTCAGGTGTTTTTGTGTGTACTCATTTTAAATTTTCTTGCAGATAAGTATATTTCTAAGAAGTTTCTATTACTCAAGAAATGCCATATTTGTATAATGATAGCTAAATGAAGAGGGCTTCCAAATATCTTGGCAGCCCAAGATTCAAAATCTGGTTCTCAAATTTTAGGTTCAAAACCCTACCTAGGGAAAACTGATGCTCACAAAGCTGTTAAAAGACTGATGTATAAACCAGAATGTCAAGGTATTTACCCAGTTCTGGGTATAGGCCTTTAAAGGAAAAGCCTACTCATGTTTTGTATTCAAGTAAGCTCCTTTACTGGAAGCATGTGGACTCGAGCAGCACCAGGTGTGGACTATGATGGACACAGGAGTGTACCATCCCATCTCTCTCCCCTTGCATTCCCTCAGCTGCAGAGGCTATGATGGTTAATAGCTCATGCAATCCTTAGCTGAAGCCAGCCTCTGCATTCAAGATCATGCCCTTTCTCAGTGCAGTGTGCACGTTTTGACTGAAAAGGCTTGGTAAGAAGGCTTGGTCTCTTGCTCCAATTCATGACAACTCAGGACAAGTCTGCACGGCCATTTTTTTTTTTAAAGATTTTATTTATTTGACAGAGAGAGAGCGACAGCCAGCAAGAGAGGGAACACAAGCAGGGGGAGTGGGAGAGGAAGAAGCAGGCTCCCAGCGGAGGAGCCCGATATGAGGCTCGATGCCAGGACGGATCACGCCCTGAGTCGAAGGCAGAAGCTCAATGACTGAGCCACCCAGGTGCCCCTGCAGGGCCATTTCTGCTCCAAAGGGGTTAGCTTAGGCCTCTGTTGTGGCAGCCTTATCTCCCAACTTCTTCCTCTGCCACATTCTTGTTTCGTTCATTAGTCCAGAGGTATTGATCCTGACAGCTCTCCGCAATTAATTTCCTGCATATAAAACTCCATTTCAGAGTCTGCTTCCCAAGGAATCTGATCTGCAAATATGCATAACTGGAGATGACTGTACTATCAATTTTTTTTTTACCAAAGATAAGAAGGGCAATAAATATAATCGTCCTACAGCAACTACTTATTTGGCAGGGACTAGACTAGATAAAAAGGGATAAAAAGATGAATGTATCTACCAGTAGATACTCTAACATACATACATAGCCACAGGATAGAGATGTCTTATGGAAGCTCCAAGTAGGATCAAGGAACGTTTCCTGGAGATGATGCCCGATCTGACTTGGGAGGGATAAGTAAGAGTTCACACCAAGGGAAGGAAGATAAGAAAACATTCCAGGTAGAGGGAAGCATTTGTAGTGTGGTCAGGGCAGTCATAATTATTACTAAATTTACCAGAACATGGAGTTGGCCAGAAGAAGTTTTATACCACCAAATTTAGCTCATTCCGTAAACCAGTCACAATTACAAACAGAAGTGGTCGGTGGCTGGGTGGGTGGAGTGGAGTGGCACCACAGTATTCTCAGTGCTTAGATCTTAAATTTTAGATTTTAAAGAAGGAGAAGAGAGTGGAGAAAGAGGGCAGCAGTATTACCATCCAACACACGACCTCTTCACTGTGTCCTCTGTTTGAACACCAGAGGGAAGGACATCCTTCTATCAAGTATACACAGAGATTTTCCCTTGAGCCGCCTCTCAGTCCATACAACACCCTCAGCTATTGGGCAATCCCTTCCCTCTGGATGCCTTTCCTCCTCTTTCTTCCAAGTCCTCATCATTCTTCTCAGCCCTCTGCCCTACCCTAAGGCCTTACTTATTCTTTCTAGACTATGACTCAGGTGACTAGTTAATTGGGGTCACCAGTATTTCCCTTCGTGGAGCCAGTGGCCATCTTTGGATGTGGGAGAGAAAAGGCTTCAAGTGCTGTGCTTAGGTGAAGGGGATGAAGAAAACTGCCCTTTTATTCCAGCCTCTGAGTGAAACATTCACAAGACAATCCAATCACCTGCTCATGTTGGCCATTTCCCATAATATAAATCAAATGTTCTGGTAGGCAAACGGTCTGAATTTTTCCTCCTCTTTGCAACAAAGACACTTTCTCTCTTCCCTTTTCTAAATCTTAGTTTGGTATGGGAAAGAACCCTCAAAGAGGAATAGACAGGCACCTCACCCCAGGAACGGACATCCTGATACATAAAATGGCATGCAGAGATACCCCAGCAAATAAGTGATGAGCCAGTGTTGAAACTCTGTTCTGTTTGGCTCCAAAGCCCATGGATGTTTCACAGTGTTCTGTGGAATGAGGGCAGCATAGGGATCTTACATGTACAGAGCATTTTCTATGTGCCAGTCCGGTGTGAGGTGTTTTACACTGGTCATCTCATCTAATTCACCCAACAATGCTATGAGGAGATACAAACTCAAGAGCAATCCTTCCCAAAGAATTCCACCAAAATGCCCTCAACATGCAGAGAAGAGGCAGCTCTCATCCTGGGTGATCCAGGGGTGTGGCTGTAAGCAAATGCTGCAAATAAGAAATATTGGTGTGGCCTCATTTCCTATATAATTTCACCAAAAAATTTAGGCTTCAACTCCATAAAATGTTTGTTTTAATTTTAAAACAACACGGAAATCAACATTCCATAAAAATCTCCCTGTTTATGTTGTGACTCCCTTCATCTTGTTTCTGATGCATCGCTAAGTGGAAACTTTCAGCAATAAGCTTATCTTACTATACTTTATGTCAGCAAATAGCAGGATGTAATTTGCATGGGAAGAGAAACTTTGCCTGTCTTGTTTACCACAGTATCCCCAGCACATAAAGCAGGTGTGGAACATAACAGGGGCTCACAGTACTTGCTGGAATGACAGTAAGAGGCAATCCCTGGAGTGTAGGCTTTTTGTAAATAGTTGGATCATTCTCTTAATCCCTATTTTCATGAGAAACTGAGGAACAATCTATAAAACTGTATAATGTGCAAACATTATATGTATTGTATGGGAAGATAGTCAGGATTAGTCTAAAACTTGCCCAAACTAGGGAAACAGCTCCTCTTATAACAAGACTTATTTTGATTCTCTTTTTCCTTTCGGTGAGAAGGATATTGTGGACACAGGAGATGTAAGGGGAACAAATAGTGCCATTCCACCTTGGTTCCATATAAAATGCTCCATTTATACTCCATTAGTACTGCTTCCATCTCTCAGTCAGGGGTGAGAGTCCTCAACCATCCAAGCAGTAGACTGGTTGCCTATTTGAGTCAATCTTGTAATTTTTTTCTAACAAGATGGATCATAAAGGTATTTTGCCTCCTCTTATTATCTTCTCTAGGGCAGAAGTTATGGGCTTATAACAAGATCTGTTATGATCTGAATGTTTGTATCCCCCCCCAAATTTATATGTTGAAACCCTAGCCCCCAATATAACAGTATTAGAAGGTGGGCCTCTGGAAGTAATTAGGATGAGGTCATGAGGGTAGAGCCCCCATGGTGGGATTAATGTCCTTAGAAGAAGAAGAAGAAACCAGAGCTCTCTCTTGCCACCATGTAAGGATACACCTAGAAGGTGGCCATCTGCAAACCAGGAACAGAGTTCTTACCAGGAACCAAGTCTGCTGGGATCCCTATCTCAGATTTTAATTCTCCAGAAGTATGAGAAAATAAGTGTCTGCTGTTTACACTGCCCAGTCTATGGTATTTCGTTACAGCAGCCCAAGCTGAGACTGTATCCAATCATAAGTTTCTTTTTGTCTTGTTTTAAATACGAGATAAGTTTCTTTCTAGTTATAAAACTGTTAAAAGAAAACAAGCATATTTTCTAAATAAAAGGGCTTTAAGATGGGATTTGTAGATGTTACTTGTTTTCTTTCCTTATAGTAGCTACACAGCCTTTCTCTGGGAAAGGGGCACCAAAATTTTGTTGTAACTTTCTTAACAACAATAGACAATTGTCATAGTGTGTTAGTCTCAACTGCTTCCCCTGATAAGGAAAAACTGTTACCTGGCCTTGTCATGACACAGATTCTCCCAAGGATTTCCCATAATAATGATCTATTGTATTGAGAAAAGCAGGTTATGAAATTGCATGTATTATATATCTTTAGTAACACACATATTTATAGGCATAAAAAATGTTTCGGAAGGATATACCCAAGGATGTTAATAGAAGTTATACCTACATATTAGAATTGTGTGTAATTTTTAATTTTTTCCTTTTTGTTTACCTATTCTAAATTCTTGTGCCACAAAAATGTACTGCTTTTGTAATATGAAAAAAATGTTTCGACTACTAAAATAATACAGGATTCAGAAAAGCTACGTAAACAGCTTTTGAGAGGACCAAAATTGCACTTAGATTCTATGGCTTTCGGAAGGAGGTAAGAAAACCAACATTTACTGAGTACTTGGTATGTTTCAGCAATTCTGCAAGATGAGTGGTATTATTCCCATTTTACAGATGAGAAAACATGAGGCCCAAGAAGGTTATATAAATAATTTAAATCACATACTGGTACAAAGCAAAACCAGAATTAAACCAGATTCTTCTAATCCCAATGGCCACACTCTCTCTACTTGACCAGACAGCTTCTAGCACTGCATGGTAGAAAGCACCAGGAACCTGGTTTTACTCATCACCTCTCATGGCACCTTGTATACAACAGGCTGTCAATAATGGCTGCACCTAAGTTGCATCTGAGTTGAGTTCCTTTCTTACAGCTCAGGGCAGGAGTACCACGCGAGGCTCACAGGCATCTACTCGCCCCTTTACTCACCCTGAGTAAAGACGAATGGCTGTGAGAATCTTATTACAACTGCAGGGCAAAGTGCTGCGTCTTTTAAGACTAAATATGGCTTTCATTCTCTCTGCTTGTGGTAAAAACCCATTATTAGGGTGACTTAGATCCCTTTGATAATTTTGAGATACACGTGCTCTTAAAGGAAGCATCTCTACCTCATGCTTGACTGACAATTGGCCTCTTTGTTTAACAACTGGCAAAACATCACAGTGCTGCCTCAACTGCCCTTTGTTCCCCGTCCTGTTAGATGTTTTGTTAAGCATTAATATGACTTTGATTTCCCATCACACCAAGGAACTTTGGGCGATTTATTTATTATCTCTCCTTGACGTCACATCACTTCTGTGAAGAGCATAATTGCTAACCATTGTTTTCCCATCGTTAAAATGAACATAGTAGCACGCTGGACATTGCACTTCATGGAATAAGTTTAGCAAAGTGGCAAGTAATTGGCAAAAACTAATGTTACAGATGGAAGAATGGCAGACTATGAACAGAATGTGGTTGAGGGACGATACTTAGGGAGTGGAGAAAATCATGTGGGATGTGTGGTGATGGAGGGAAGGTACCTGTGTTACAACAAGGACTATTTATGAAGCTCTCATAATGGGCCAGACCCTGGGCTAAGTGCTTTATACGTGTTATGTGATTCATTCCCATAAGCAGGAGCTGATCTGAGTTGTGTGAGGCTCTGAAGTTCATACACTTTGGGGTGGGGGTCTTTTCGATTGTAAAATTAAAAATACAGCACGCCTAAAGACTCCCTAGGAAGGGCCCATACAAGTGAGGTGCCTTGATGCTTAAACTTTCTTAGCTTCATGGTAAACCCATAAACCCTCTCAAGTATGTACTACCCATTCTAGGAATGAGGAATTGAGGAAGCTCAATGAGGTTAAACATAACCCCATCACAGAGCTCCCAAGTGGCAGAGCAAGTATTCCAACCAGGCTTCCAAAATCCTTAAAGAATTTCCCAAAGCCACCAAATTGACAATTCATGAGGACAAAACTCCCCTGAAACAGCAGCACAACACCTTGATGTGGTTCTGAGAGTTTCCTGGCAGGACCAGCCCCTGTCAGAACCTGTAGGGCTTGGAGTTGCGGAAACTTGCCTGGTCTCTGCAGGGATTTGCATCTGTTAGATTCACAGAATCTGTAAAGCCACTGCTGAGGGAGAGGGAAAGACAAGTTTTAATGACTCTGCTCATTGTGTCCACAAACCAAACAGCATGGGAGAAAAAAAAAATTCTTTTTAAGACATACATATTTAATTTATCCATGGTCCTGCATAAGAAGCTACCAGTGTTCAAAGCTGGATCTAATGATGGGCTGGTGAACCATCTCAAGGGGCCAAGGGAGCCCTAATTTGTTTGTAGTGTTTTCCAATTTCTATGGTGTCAACACTCCTATCATGACTGGTTTCAAGCTACCTATGGTTGATTGGCTTGCAAAATTCCTGAATATTCAGCAATCAGCTCTTACAAGCAGGTATAAGCCATTCCAGCACACCGTTGGCTGGAGGTTTGACTTGACTGCGATGGTCATGGTCTCCAGTCCTTTGGATATTATAAAGAAAAAATTTAGAGGCAAAGGGCACCTGGGTAGCTCAGTTGGTTAAGCATCCAACTGTTGGTTTTGGCTCAGGTCATGATCTCAGGGTCCTGAGAGGGAGCCCCATGTCTAGCTCCGTCATCACCAGTCTGCTTGTCCTTCTCCCTCTGTTCCCTCTCACCTCTGGAATAAATAAAATACTTAAAAAAAAACCTCAGAGGCAAATATTCTCAGCCTTGAAATCTTGTCTAGTTGGCCCTGTGGATAGAAGGCTTGAGATTGTTAAATCTCAAGAATGTTAGGGAAGTGAGTTAGGGCTGCTGCACAGTCCACAGGGACCCATTTATAAAATCTTTCTGCCACATGTTCTCAACTACTATGTCCCTCCCTAGCCACCAGGCCTGTTGACCCCCCTCAAGCCTCTGCTCTCCCTTCACCCCATGAGTAACTACAACAGCCAAGGATAGGACCACTGGTAAAGGCAAAAGTGACCAATCCAACCTCCTATTTTACAGATAGGAAACTGAGGCCCAAGGAGAGGAAAAGTGACAAGAGTCGTACAGAATTTTAAATAATTTTAGTGGGCCACTCTCAGAAATAGACAGAACACCCTGGCAAAAACTAAGCAAAGAATCAAAGGCTTTGAATGCCATACTCGACGAGTTGGACCTCTTAGATATATATAGAACACTACACCCCAGAACCAAAGAATACTCATTCTATTCTAATGCCCATGGGACATTTTCAAGAATAGACCATGTTCTGGGACACAAAACAGGTCTCAGCCGATACCAAAAGATTGAAATTATCCCCTGCATATTCTCAGACCACAACGCTCTGAAATTGGAACTCAACCACAAGGAAAAATTTGGAAGAAACTCGAACACTTGGAGACTAAGAACCATCCTGCTCAGGAATGACTCGATAAACCAGGAAATCAAAAATCAACTTAAACAATTTATGGAGACCAATGAGAATGAAAATACAACAGTCCAAAACCTATGGGATACTGCAAAGGCAGTCCTAAGGGGGAAATACATAGCCATCCAAGCCTCACTCAAAAGAATAGAAAAATCTAAAATGCAGTTTTTATATTCTCACCTCAAGAAGCTGGAACAGCAACAGAGGGACAGGCCTAATCCACGCACAAGGAAGCAGTTGACCAAAATTAAAGCTGAAATCAATCAAGCAGAAACCAGAAGTGCAGTAGAGCAGATCAACAGGACTAGAAGCTGGTTCTTGGAGAGAATCAATAAAATTGACAGACCACTGGCAAGACTTATCCAAAAGAAAAGAGAAAGGACCCAGATTATTAAAATTATGAATGAAAAAGGAGAGGTCACGACGAACACCATTGAAATTGGAAGGACTATTAGAAATTTTTATCAACAGCTATATGCCGATAAACTAAGCAATCTGGAAGAGATGGAATCCTTCCTGGAAACGTATAAACTACCAAGATTGAAAAAGGAAGAAATTGATTTCTTAAACAGGCCAATTAATTATGAAGAAATTGAGTCAGTGATAAACAACCTTCCAAATAACAAAACTCCTGGCCCGGACGGTTTTCCTGGGGAATTCTACCAAACATTCAAAGAAGAAATAATACCTATTCTCCTAAAGCTATTTCAAAAAATAGAAACAGAAGGAAAGCTACCAAACTCATTCTATGAGGCCAATATTACCTTGATCCCCAAACCAGGCAAAGACCCCCTCAAAAAGGAGAATTACAGACCGATTTCCCTAATGAATATGGACGCCAAAATCCTCAACAAGATACTTGCTAATAGAATCCAACAGTTCATTAAAAGGATTATCCACCACGATCAAGTGGGATTCATACCTGGGATGCAAGCGTGGTTCAATATTCGCAAATCAATCAGCGTGATACATCATATCAACAAGAAAAGACTCAAGAACCATATGATCCTCTCAATCGATGCCGAAAAAGCATTTGACAAAATACAGCATCCTTTCCTGATTAAAACCCTTCAGAATGTAGGAATAGAAGGTACATTTCTCAATCTCATAAAAGCCATCTATGAAAAGCCTACTGCAAATATTATTCTCAATGGGGAAAAGCTGGAAGCCTTTCCCTTAAGATCAGGAACACGACAAGGATGCCCACTCTCGCCACTATTATTCAACATAGTACTAGAAGTCCTTGCAACAGCAATCAGACAACAAAAAGGGATCAAAGGTATTCAAATCGGCAAAGAAGAAGTCAAAATATCTCTCTTCGCAGACGACATGATACTCTATATGGAAAACCCAAAAGAAGCCACTCCCAAACTATTAGAAGTTACAGAGCAATTCAGTAACGTGGCGGGATACAAAATCAATGCTCAGAAATCAGTTGCATTTCTGTACACGAATAACGAGAACGAAGAAAGAGAAATCAGGGAATCCATCCCATTTACAATAGCACCAAAAACCATACGTTACCTTGGAATTAACTTAACCAGAGACGTAAAGGACCTTTATTCTAGAAACTATAAATCACTCTTAAAAGACATTGAGGAAGACATAAAAAGATGGAAAGATATTCCATGCTCATGGATCGGAAGAATTAACATAGTTAAAATGTCCATGCTACCCAGAGCAATCTACACTTTCAATGCTATCCCGATCAAAATACCGATGACATTTTTCAAAGAACTGGAACAAATAGTCCTTAAATTTGTATGGAACCAGAAAAGACCCCGAATCTCCAAGGAACTGTTGAAAAGGAAAAACAAAGCTGGGGGCATCACAATGCCGGATTTCGAGCTGTACTACAAAGCTGTGATCACAAAGACAGCATGGTACTGGCACAAAAACAGACACATAGACCAATGGAACAGAATAGAGAGCCCAGAAATGGACCCTCAGCTCTTTGGGCAACTAATATTTGATAAAGCAGGAAAAAACATCCGGTGGGAAAAAGACAGTCTCTTCAATAAATGGTGCTGGGAAAATTGGACAGCTACATGCAAAAGAATGAAACTTGACCACTATCTCACACCATACACAAAAATAAACTCCAAATGGATGAAAGACCTCGATGTGAGACAGGAATCCATCAAAATTCTAGAGGAAAACATAGGCAGCAACCTCTACGACATCAGCCAAAGCAACCTTTTTCATGACACATCCCCAAAGGCAAGAGAAACAAAAGATAAAATGAATTTATGGGACTTCATCAAGATTAAAAGTTTCTGCACATCCAAGGAAACAGTCAGAAAAACTAAGAGGCAGCCCACGGAATGGGAGAATATATTTGCAAATGACACTACAGATAAAGGACTGGTATCCAAGATCTACAAAGAACTTCTCAAACTCAATACACGAGAAACAAATAAACAAATCAAAAAATGGGCAGAAGATATGAACAGACACTTTTCCAATGAAGACATACAAATGGCTAACAGACACATGAAAAAATGTTCAAAATCATTAGCCATCAAGGAAATTCAAATCAAAACCACACTGAGATACCACCTTACGCCAGTTAGAATGGCAAAAATAGACAAGGCAAGAAACAACAATTGTTGGAGAGGATGTGGAGAAAGGGGATCCCTCCTACATTGTTGGTGGGAATGCAAGTTGGTACAGCCACTCTGGAAAACCATGTGGAGGTCCCTTAAAAAGTTAAAAATTGAGCTACCCTATGATCCAGCCATTGCACTACTGGGTGTTTACCCCAAAGATACAGACGTAGTGAAGAGAAGGGCCATATGCACCCCAATGTTCATAGCAGCAATGTCCACAATAGCTAAATCGTGGAAGGAGCCGAGATGCCCTGCAACAGATGACTGGATTAAGAAGTTGTGGTCCATATATACAATGGAATATTACTCAGCAATCAGAAAGAATGAGTTCTCAACATTTGCTACAACATGGACGGCACTGGAGGAGATAATGCTTAGTGAAATAAGTCAAGCAGAGAAAGACAACTATCATATGATTTCTCTCATCTATGGAACATAAGAACTAGGATGATCAGTAGGGGAAGAAAGGGATAAAGAAAGGGGGGGTAATCAGAAGGGGGAATGAAACATGAGAGACTATGGACTATGAGAAACAAACTGAGGGCTACAGAGGGGAGGGGGGTGGGGGAATGGGATAGACCGGTGATGGGTAGTAAGGAGGGCACATATTGCATGGTGCACTGGGTGTTATATACAACTAATGAATCATCGAGCCTTACATCGAAAACCGGGGATGTACTGTATGGTGACTAACATAATATAATAAAAAATCATTATTAATAAAAAAAAATAAAAAAAATAATAATAATTTTAGTGGGACTAAAAGCTAACTCTTCTGACTGTTTGCAGTTCTTTCTAACACCTTGCTGTTGAAGCAATTAAACCTTATAATAAACATTTCATGATAATATCTTTGAACCACACTATATCTTCTAGATTAATTTTGTAGCAACATCAGGAAAGTGATAATTTGGCTGTTTTGGGCCCTGACTCATTTCCTCTGCCTCTGCCTTTTTTAGTTTTCTAGAGCTGAAAATGCTCTTCACTGTACAGGTAAGCTCAGGGCTACCCAATTCAGAGGCCAACAGAAAGCAGAATTGAGAAGGGACTTTTGTGGAGGGAGTTTATTTGGGGCTATAATCTGGGGAAGCACGGTGTGTGATTAAGGGCAAGAAAGGTGTGTTATTAAGATCTGGGCAACTGGGATTTGACCTCACTGGACTTGACCTCACTGGGACCCTAAGAGGAACCTTAAAGAACACCTTTCAGAGTTAGGGGGTTCCTGCAACATGGGACTTTCATGCAAAAAAAAAAAAAATAGGAAAGTCCTGGGACAACCAGGATAAGTTGGTCACCCTCTTAGAATCGTTTGCCCAAGAGCCAGAAGATGGGAACATTTATTCGCTAGCTCCCATCCTCCACTGGTTAAGTTGCCCTGTGACATAGATGCCAACTCCCTTGCACTTGCATGTTTGCATATGTGGAAGCCAAACCACACTTCTGCAGGTGTCCAGAGAGGAGTAAGAACAGCCCCAGGGCAGAACGAGATGCAGTGCATCTCAGGTAAGTGACTATAGGTTTACACCTCTGGTAGCTGGAAGCTGCAGCACTGGCTGAAGTAAAGCTAGGCTGAGAGGCTGTGAGGCGGTGTACAAGGGGCGTCCAATGCAAGGCACAGAGGTCATGCAAACAGCCTTGGTCCTGAGCTGGAAGGAGTACCAAGTGACCCTCTGGGACCTGGGATACAGTGATTACTAAAGTTGCTCTGCGGCTTACCAGGCTGACCTTTCATGAATCTACCCATAACAAGAAGTTATCTTTACACAGTCTTTCTCTCCTCTCCTCTCCTCCCCTCCTCGCCCCTCCCCTCCTCTCCCCTCCTCCCCTCTTCCCTTGCCTCCCTTACCCTCCTCTCCTTCCTTTTCCTTTTTCCTTCCTTCCTTCCCTTCATCCTTCCGTTCCCTTCCTTCCTTTCTCACTTTTTTTCCTCCTCCAATAAATCTTTAGTGAGTATCTATATCCCAGAGACTACCAGCTACTAGAGATATAAAAATAACTAAACGCAATCCTTGCCCTCAAGAAGCATGTAGAGGAAGAACCCCAAATCATAAAACAGGTAGTTACAATACAATGCAACTCTGGTAGAGAAATGGGCAAGAGGTGTGCGCCTGGGTGGCTCAGCTGGTTGACTCTCTGACTCTTCGTTTCGACTCAGGGCATGATCTCAGGGTTGTAAAGCTGAGCCCCATGTCAGGCCCCATGGTCAGTGTGGAATCTGCTTGTCCCTCTCCCTCCCCCTGTGCCCCTCCTCCCCCAAATAAACGAATAAAATCTTAAAAAAAAAAGAAATGGGCAAGAGGAAAAAGGGAGAAGAAAAGCTTGACACAGGAAGTAACATCTAAGGATTATAATAATAGCAGATAACTTTGATAGGATGCTGACTCTGTGCCAGACAATGTTCTAAAGTCTTTCCAGTACCAACACATTTCATCCTCACAACTGCCCTAGGAAGGAGGTACAACCATTATCCTCAATTTAGAAATGACGAAGCTGGGGTGCCTGGGTGGCTCAGTTGGTTAAATGTCTGCCTTTGGCTCAGGTCATGATCCCAAGGTCCTGGGATCGAGCCCAAGTTGGACTCTCTGCTCAGCAGGGAGCCTGCTTCTCCCTCTCCCTCTGCCTGCTGCTTTGCCTACTTGTGTTCTCTCTCTCTCCAATAAATAAATAAAAATCTTTAAAAAATAAAAAAGAAATGATAAAAATGAGCTACTGATAAATTAAGTAAGATTGCCAAGGTTTAAGGCACAATGGCACACACTGATAGCTATTAATCAAAACCCATTTTCTCATCTTCAAGGGAACTCAGCTAGATTACATTGCCCCGCCTCCTTTGCAGTGAGGTGTAACCATGTGACTGAATTCTAACTAAAAGACATGTGCCATTTCTAGTCTGGACTTATAAAAACTTCCATGGATATCCTTCATATGCTTTCCCCTTTCTCGATGTCCAGAAAGAGTAACCTTGGAAAGCACATGTTGAAATGCTCCAGTCTCCATCAGTCTGGGTCCCAAAATAGAGGTATGCTTGCCCCACTGATTACTCACCTGCCCAGCTGTTATTTGACCAAGAAATAAATTTTATAGTGTTTGAGCCATTATGTATCTTTGGTTCTGTTTGTTAACAGCAACAATTATGCCTATTTTATGAGTCTCTTTATTAATGCAGTTAGTCTACTGTAATATTGGCACATATGAGAAAGTGGCAGAAAATTAGGTTGAAAAGATAAATTAAGGGTGTCATGTACCCGAGATGCCCTTCAACAGATGACTGGATTAAGAAGATGTGGTCCATATATACAATGGAATATTACTCAGCTATCAAAAAGAACGATTTCTCAACATTTGCTCCAACATGGACGGCACTGGAGGAGATAATGCTAAGTGAAATAAGTCAAGCAGAGAAAGACAATTATCATATGGTTTCTCTCATCTATGGAACATAAGAACTAGGAAGATTGGTAGGAGAAGAAAGGGATAAAGAAAGGGGGGTAATCAGAAGGGGGAATGAAGCATGAGAGACTATGGACTCTGAGAAACAAACTGAGGGCTTCAGAGGGGAGGGGGGTGGGGGAATGGGATAGGCTGGTGATGGGTAGTAAGGAGGGCACATATTGCATGGTGCACTGGGTGTTATACGCAACTAATGAATCATCGAACTTTACATCAAAAACCAGGGATGACTACGGTATGGACTAACATAATAAAAAAATATTATTATAAAAAAAGGGGTGTCATCTACCATATAAAAACATCTTACCCCTTTTCCCCCAAAGTACAGAATAATTCTTTTAAGATGGAGCAGAAGAGAGGAGAGTTGACAGAGGTCATACCTAATGTACTCTTTTTTCTGAGCAATAAGAAGCAGAGTCATCTTCCCAAGGGCATGCTGGTGTGCAGGTGCAGGGGTTGTTTGTGAGGGAACAGGCTGGGAGTTTGAGAAAGGTGTCAAAGGCTAATAAGGTGAGATGCAGCAGTTAAGAGACCAGACTTTGGAGAGAGGGAGGCAAGATGGTAGAAGAGTGGGGAACCTCGTTTCATCTGGTCCCTTGAATTTAGCTAGATCACTACCAAATTATTCTGAACACCTATGAGTTCAACCTGAGATATAAGAAAAGAATTGCTAGAACTCTACAAATAGAAAAGCGAACATTTTTGCAAGGTAGGAGGTGCAGAGAACTGAATCGAAGGAGATATATATCAGAAGATAAACAGTGGGAGGAGGGAGTCTCCATAAGCTGGCTACTGGAAAATGATACAGCCCCAGAGTGCAAAATCAGAACTTTTAGGAGTTTGTTCCAATGAAAGACATCCCTGCCTGAAAGGTGCTCAGGTGGCGAAATGGAGCAGAATCCTAGGTGGGAGAATATAATTTCAGGATCCCTGGGGTCAAAGAAAGAATGGGGGTGCTTGAGCTGGCAGAGTTCCCAAGCACTGCAGCAGGGAAACTGGCTACAGTCGGTGAACCCAGGAGTGGGTTCTCAGCTGGGCTTGCCATAAACCGTGAACCGGGGCAGGATCTGGCGACTGCTCTCTGTGTGGGGGCCCTGCAAGTGGCAGACCTGTGACGACCCTCTTCTCTCCCCCAGGAGAACTGGTGCCTGCCTGCACCACAGAAGTCTGAAGAGTTTGGCATACACAAAAGTGAAGACTGCTTTCCCTGAGGGTTTACTGAAGAGAGGGGGCCTTGATCTATCAGCTCTGGGGCTGGAGATCAGGGCATGCCCATTTTTATTTTCATCCTCTAAAGTGACAAAGACAGCCTTCAGGGAGAAACAGGCACATAGAAAAAGCTGAAGCAGTTTACACTGAGCCCAGCCCCCTGGCAAGAGGTGGTGCAACTCCGTCCTGACAAAGACACCTGAGAATCAGCACAGCAGGCGTCTCCCCTGGAAGGCCAGCTGGAACAAAAGGTAAACACCAAGTTTACCAAGCACACAGAACTGCAAAACTCCAGCTCTAGGGGAAAATAGTATATAGAATTTGAGAGTTTTTTTCTCATGATTCTTTTGTCTTTCAGTTTAAAATGTTCATTTTCTTTTTTTCCTTTTCAACTTGTTTCTTATTTTATCAACTCTCTGTTTTTAAGTCTTTTTTTAGCTTTCATTTTTACATTTACATTTTATAGATATATTCTTCATTTTTGGCTTCCTTTCACTGTATTGAATTTTATTTTTATATTTATATAAATTGGCTTTCTTTACAATTTTGGGATTTAGTGTCTTTTAACAAATATAACAAAATAGATCCAGGACAAGTGTATCACCCTGTTTTTTCCAACTGGGAGATTATATTCTCTCCTTTTTTCCTTTTTTTTTTTTTTGGTTCCTGACCTCTTCAGATTTGTCTAGTGAGTATTTCACTTGGGTCATGGTTGATATTTTCTATTTTATTTTCTCATTCATCCATTTTTCTCTGGGCAAAATGGCTAGGAGGAGGAATTCACAACAAAGGAAAGAATCAGAGGTAATACTGTCCGCCACAGATCTTAATGACATGGATACAAGTAAAATGTCACAGCTGGAATTCAGGATAATGATTATAAAGTTACTAGCTCAGCTTGAAAAAAAGCATAAAGGACATTACAGAATCTCTTGGTGCAGAAATAAAATCTAATCTGGCCAAAATTAAAAATGCTTTAACTGAGATGCAGTCTAAATTGGATGCTCTAACAGCTAGGGTAAATGAGGCAGAAGCGAGAGTCAGTGACATAGAAGACAGGATGATGGAAAGGAAGGAAGCTGAGGAAAAGAGAGAAAAACAAATAATGGACCATGAAGGGAGGCTTCAAGAAATCAGTGATACCATAAAGCGAAACAATATTAGAATTATTGGGGTCCCAGACGAAGAAGAAAGAGAGAGAAGAACAGAAGGTATATTTGAGCAAATCATAACTGAGAACTTCCCTAATCTGGGTAAAGAAATAGGTATTCAAGTCCTAGAGGTAGAGAACTCCCCTCAAAATCAATAAAAATGATCAATACCCCAACATATAATAGTGAAGCTTGTAATTTTCAGAGATAAAGAGAAAATCCTGAAAGCAGCTCAAGGCAAGAGCTCCTTAACCTACAATGGTAGAAACATTAGATTGGCAGTAGACCTATCCACAGAGACCTGGCAGACCAGAAAGGACTAATTCAGGGTACTAAATGAGAAAGACATGCAGCCAAGAATACTTTATCCACCAAGGCTGTCATTCAGAATGGAAGGAAAGATAAAGAGCTGCCAGGACAAGCAGAAACTAAAAGAATATGTGGCCACTAAACCAGCCCTGCAAGAAATATTAAAGGGCATCCTTTAACTGAAGAGAGAGCCCCAAAGTAACATAGACCAGAAAGAAACAGAGACAACCTACAGACACAGAGCCTTTACAGGTTGATACAATGGCACCAAATTCATGTCTCTCGATAGTTACTCTGAATGTAAATAGGCTAAATGCTCCAATCAAAAGACAAAGTATCAGATTGGATAAAAAAGCAAGACCCATCCATATGCTGTCTACAAGAGACCCATTTTAGACCTAAAGACACCTCCCAATTGAAAGTGAGGGAGTGGAGAATCATTTATCATGCTAGTGGACATCAAAAGAAAGCTGGGGTAGCAATCCTCATATCAGACAAATTAGATTTTAAACCAAAGACTGTAGTAAGGGATGAAGAGAGACACTATATACTGAAAGGGTCTATCCAACAAGAAGATCTAACAATTATAAATATTTATGCTCCTAACTTGGAAGCAGCTAATTATATAAACTAATTAATAACAAAATTAAAGAAACACATTGATAATCATACAATAATAGTAGAGGACTTCAACACCCCACTCACAGCAATGGACAGATCATCTAAGCAGAAGATCAACAAGTAAACAAGAGCTTTGAATAACACACTGGACCAGATGGACTTCACAGATATATACAGAGCATCCCATCCTAAAGCAACAGAATACATATTCTTCTCAAGTGCACACAAAACATTCTCTAGAATCGATTACATACTGCCTCACAAATCAGGTCTCAACCAGTACGAAAAGACTTGGATTATTCCCTGATATTTTCAGACCACAATGCTTTGAAATTTGAACTCAAATCACAAGAGAAAATCTGGAAGGGACTCAAACACTTGGAGGTTAAAGAGCATCTTAACTAAAGAATGAATGGATCAACCAGGAAATTAAAGAATAATTTAAAAAATTCGTGGAAACAAATGAAAATGAAAATGAAAACACAACTGTTCAAAACCTTTGGGATACAGTAAAGGCAGTCCTAAGAGAGAAGTACATAGCAATACAAACCTTTCTCAAAAATTAGAAAAGTCTTAAATAGAGAAGCTAACCTTATACCTAAAGGAACTGGAGAAAGAACAGCAAATAAAGCCTAAACCAAGCAGGTGAAGACAAATAATAAAGATTAGAGCACAAATCAATGAAACAGAAACCAAAAGAACAGTAGAACAGATCAATGAAACTAGAAGCTGGTTCTTTGAAAGAATTAATAAGATCGATAAACCCCTAGCCAGACTTATCGAAAAGAAAAGAGAAAGGACCCAAATTAATAAAATCAGGAATGAAAGAGGAGAGATCATACCAACACCAAGGAAATACAAAAAATTTTAAGAACATGTTGTGAGTGGGGCACCTGGGTGGCTCAGCTGGTTAAGCACCTACCTTCAGCTCAGGTCATGATCCCAACATCCTGAGATCCAGCCCTACATCTGGCTCCCTGCTCAGCGGGGAGCCTACTTCTCCCTCTCCCTCTGCTTGCCATTGCTCCTACTTGTGCACTCTCTCTCTCTTTCTCCCTCTTTCTCTCTGTGTGTCAAATATATAAATAAAATCTTTAAAAAAATAGAACATGTTATGAGCAACTTTATGCCAACAAATTAGGCAATCTGGAAGAAATGGATGCATTCCTGGCAACTCATAAACTACCAAAACTGAAACAGAAAGAAATAGAACACCTGAACAGACCCATACCAGCCAGGAAATTGAGGCAGTATTCAAAAACCTCCCAACAAACAAGAGTCCAGGGCCAGATGGCTTCCCAGGGGAATTCTACCAAACATTTAAAGAACTAACACCTATTCTTCTGAAGCTGTTTCAGAAAGCTATTTAGAAAAATAGAAAGGGAAGGAAAACTTCCAAACTTGTTCTATGAGGCCAGCATTACCTTGATCCTAAAACCAGACAAAGACCCAACCAAAAAGGAGAATCACAGACCAATATCCCTGATAAACATGGATGCCAAAATTCTCACCAAGACACTAGCCAATAGGATCCAACAGTACATTAAAAGGATTATTCACCATGACAAGTGGGATTTATTCTTGGGCTGCAAGGGTAGTTCAACATTTGCAAACCAATCAACGTGATATATCACATTAATAATAGAAAGGACAAGAATCTTACGATCCTCTCAATTGATGAAGAAAAAGCATTTGACAAATACAGCATCCTTTCTTGATTAAAACTCTCCACAGTGTAGGGATAGAGGGAATATACCTCAAAATTATAAAAATCATCTACAAAAAGCCCATCGTGAATATCATTCTCAATGACAAAAACTGAGACTTTTTCCCCTAAGCTCACGAACATGACAGGCATGCCCACTCTCACCACTCTTGTGCAACATAGTACTAGAAGTCCTAGCCTCAGCAACCAGACAACAAAACAAAATCAAAGGCATTCAAATTGGCAAAGAAGAAGTCAAACTCGCACTCTTTGCAGATGACATGACACCCTATGTGAAAAACCCAAAAGACTCTACCCCAAAATTGTTAGAACTCATACAGGAATTCAGCAATGTGGCAGGATACAAAATCGATGCACAGAAATCAGTTGCATTTCAATACACTAACAATGAGACTGAAGAAGGAAAAATTAAGGAATCGATCCCATTTACAATTGCACCTAAACCCATAAGATAGCTAAGAATAAACCTAACTAAAGACGTAAAGGATCTGTACTCTAAAAACTACAGAACACTTATGAAAGAAATTGAGGAAAACACAAAGAGATGGAAAAACATTCCATGCTCATGGATTGGAAGAATAAATATTGTTAAAATGTCTATGCTACCCAGAGCAATCTACACATTCAATGCAATCCCTATCAAAATACCATCAACTTTTTTCACAGACCTGGAACAAATAACCCTAAAGTTTGTATGGAACCAGAAAAGACCCTGAATAGCTAGAGGAATGTTGAAAAACAAAACAAAAAACCTAGGGGCATCACAATGCCTAACTTCAAGCTATATTACAAGCTGTGATCTTTAAGACAGTATGGTACTGGCACAAAACCAGACACATAGATCAACAGAACAGAATAGAGAACCCAGAAATGGACCCTCAACTCTATGGTCAACTAAGCTTTGACAAAGCAGGAAAGAATATCCAGTGTAGAAAAGACAGTCTCTTCAAGAGATGGTGCTGGGAAAATCGGACAGTCACATGCAGAAGAATGAAACTGGACCATTTTCTTACACCATACACAAAGATAAACTCAAAATGGATGAAAGACCTCAATGTGAGACAGGAATCCATCAAAATCCTAGAGGAGAACACAGGCAACAACCTCTTCGACCTCGGCCACAGCAATTTCTTGCTAGACACATCTTCAAAGGCAAGGGAAACAAAAGCAAAAATGAACTATTGTGACTTCATCAAGATAAAAAGCTTTTGCACAGCAAAGGAAACAGTCGACAAAACCAAAAGACAACCTATGGAATGGGAGAAGATATTTGCAAATGACATATCAGATAAAGGGCTAGTATCCAAAATCTATAAAGAACTTATCAAACTCAACACCCAAGAAACAAATAATCCAGTCAAGAAATGGGCAGAAGACATGAACAGACATTTCTCCAAAGAAGACATACAAATGGCCAATAGACACATGAGAAAATGCTCCACATCACTTGGCATCAGGGAAATACAAACCAAAAGCACAATGAGATATCACCTCACACCAGTCAGAATGGCTAAAATTAACAACACAGGAAACAACAAATGTTGGTGAGGATGTGGAGAAAGGGGAACCCTCTTACACTGTTGGTGGGAATGCAAGCTGGTATAGTCACCCTGGAAAACAGTATGGAGATTCCTCAAGAAGTTAAAAATAGAGCTACCCTAAGACCTGGCAATTGCACTACTAGAAATTTACCCCCCAAATACAGAAGCAGTGAAATGAAGGGGCAGCTGCACCCCAATGTTCATAGCAGCAATGTCCACAATAGCCAAACTGTGGAAAGAGTGGAGATGTCCATCAACAATGAATGGATAAAGAAGATATGATATATATATATACACACACACACACACACACACACACACACACACACAATGGAATATTACTCAGCCATCAGAAGGGATGAATACTTACCATTTATATTGACATGGATGGAAATGTAGGGTACTATGCTGAGTGTAATAAGTCAATCAGAGAAAGTCAATTATCATATGGTTTCACTCATAGGTGGAATATAAGAAACGGTGCAGAGGATCATAGGGGAAGGGAGAGAAAACTGAATGGGAAGTCATCAGAGAGGGAGAAAAACCATGAGAGACTCTTAACTCTAGGAAACAAACTGAGGGTTGCTGGAGGGGAGGTGGATGGGGGTATGGGGTAATTGGGTGATGGGCATTAAGGAGGGCACGTGATCTCATGAGCACTGAATTATTGAAGTGTACATCTGAAACTAATGAGTACTATATGTTGGCTAATTGAATCTAAATTAAAAAAAAAAAGAGAGAGCAGACTTTGGACCTTATATCACTCATGATGCTGTAAGGAAAACAAATATCACTCTAGGTATGTATTTCAAGTAGAAGCGTACTTAATACAGGAAATAGGTGCTTGCAGAACTGGAAGAAAGGCTTCCACAGCTAAACTCAGGGAGATCCCCACTAGCTTTCAGCTTTGTTGCCTCAGAGCCAAAGAGCTAATGCCACCCCACTCAGAAGACTGCAGGAAACCACTGACAACTTTAGATACCTCCACAGTGCCAAGGCAGGTGAAATGGCAAGGAAATTTAGTGACTGAAAAAAAATTCACACTTGAGAAGTCTATTTGGGTGTTTTTAAAATCTAACTACAAATTCTTTGAAACTTTTTCCCTCAAGACATGTGATGTATGTCCCTTCCCCTAGAAAAAGAATAGGCTTATGACTGCTTCAACCAGCAGAACATGGTGGAAATGAAGCTATCTAAGATTAGTGCCTAAAAGGCATTGAAGATTCCTGTCTTGCTTACCAAGAAGAGTTATTCTAGGAGCCCTGGACTGCCATGTAAGAAGTTTGACTACTCCAGGCCACCATGCCGTATGCAAGCACAAGCCACAAGGAGAGGTTTATAAGAGGAGGCAGGAAGATCAGAGAAGTCAATGAGACCATGGAAACAGAGAAAAAGAGGGAGATGTGATGATAAAAGCAGAGGTTGGGGTGATATGGGCCATGAGCCAAGGAATGCCGGCAGCCTCAAAAAGCTGGAAAAAACAAAGTAGTATATTGTCCCCCAGAGCCTCCAGAAAGAACACAGCCTGGCTGACCACTTTATTTTATTTAATTTTTTTAGATTGTTTTATTTTTTCATTATTTTTTTATTTTTAGAGAGAGTGCGAGTGAGTGCATAAGTAAGTGGGGAGGGGAACGGGAGGGAGGGGCAGAGGGAAAGGGAAAGGAGAGAATCTTAAGTAGGCTCCATGCTCAGTGCAGAGCCTGATGCAGGGCTTGATCTCAAAACACTGAGATCATGACCTGAGCCAGAATCAAGAGTTGGACGCTTAGCCGACTGAGCCAGCCAGGCACCCCTGGCTGACCCATTTTAGATTTCTGGCCTCCAGAACATACATTGCTATAAGGTATTATATTTGTGGTAATATGTTGAACCAATAGCAAACTAATCTAATGCATGACTCTGAGGACACCCTCAGTAAATATTTGTTAGTAAAGACACAGATGAACTAAGCTATAAACATCTCTTCTCATAAGAAACATGGAATTGTACTCCCACATAATTTTTTAAAGTTATTTACTGTCTGACATATTAGGAGCTATGATATTTTCAATTCCCCTAAACTCCCAAAGCCAGACTAACTATAGGCAGGAACAAGTCAAATAGAAAAGCGCCATGTTTTAAGAAACAATGACAGGTACAATTTATTTAACACTTACTATGTGCTTTATTTACTTCTTTCATTTAATCCCCACAACAGCCCTATGAGGTACACGCTATTATCTTCATGCCCAGAGGAGGTAAACGATTGGTCCAAGGTCTTGTAGCTCATAAGTGATAAAGCAAGGATTAGAACCAGGCTGGCTGACTCCAAATTTCGAGTATGTAGTCTTCACTCTGTACTGCCTTGGTATGGGAAGAGAACAGCACAAGATGATGGAGAGCCTGCTGCACTGGAAGTCACAGGATCAGGGTCCAGGCTTGTCTCTATGTGACTCTGAGCAAGAAGGTGATGTGATGACAGAAACAGAGGTCAGAGTGATGGCCCTAATTTGGGGTCAGGTTTCTTCTTCTGAAAAATGTGGAGGTGGGCCAGATGACCTTCAACGTCTCTTTCAGAACAGGGTTTCTGTATTTCCAAGTTAAAGAAAAATCATTCATGCTAAATGAGTGAAATAAGGACAGGGTAGCCTCAAACCCTGCTTGATACACTGAAGGAAGCTGTTTCCCTTGGTGAGTATCTGGTTAAGTTGCAGTGCCCATCTGCTTATGTTACCTCTTTACCACCATGGTTTTATAAAGGAAATAAAGATGAATGTGGTAGATTAATTACAAAAACAGCTCTAATTCTCCACTCCTCCTTGTAGCCGTTTAAAATGGAAATTTCCAGCTCTTCTCATTAAGAGATGGAAACTATTTCCCCACCCCATGAATATGGGCTGCTTTTGTGAGAGAATACAATGCAAATGATAGTGTGAGAGTCCTGACTCTGGACCTTGCACTCTTCCAGGCACACTCAGGCCTCTATCTGCCACAAGGAAAGCTCAGGTTAGTCTGCTAGATGATGAGAGACCACAACAAAGCAGAACAAAGTCATCCAAGTCAAAGCTATGCTAGATTAGCCAGCTCCCAAGCAGGCTGTCAGCAGACCAGAGATGCTTGACAAGCTCAGGCAAGATCAGCCAAGACCAACCCAGAACAACAGAACACCAGCCAACTGTAGACTTGTTGCATGCCCCTATGGCTGTTTTGTTGTTGTCATTGTCGTTGTTTCCCTGAAGCTTTATTGGCAATAGACAACTAACACAGTTAACTTTCAGGCAAAGCAGAAAATATGGTAAATGAACTATGCCTGTATTAATCAGACTAATTCATCAGGAAAACTAATCTAGGTTGCAAGTGACAGAAATCTGACCCATCTTTGCTTAAGCACACAAGGGAATTTATTGGATTATGTTATTAAAAAGTCCAAGGGTAGACACAGCTAGATCCAGATGCACCAAATTTGCTATTGCGAACTTGATTCCCTCCATCTCTTGGTCCTACCTTTGTCTGTCTTACTTTCATGCTCATACACGCTTATCCCTCATTGGGTAAGATGGCCACTCACAGCTTCCAGTTTATACTCTGTTGTATTCATCATTAACTAGAAAGAGGATTTATGTTTCCCAATAATTCAAGTAAAAGTCCTAGGGACAACTTTCACTGGACTGACTGTTTTTTCAAGGAGATACCCTGGGTCTAGGCTTGGGTCATGCATCCAACCTGGGAGAAAGGGGATATATTGGTATTGAAACCACACAGACTAAGAATAAACAAAAAAGGGATTCCCTAAAGGAAAACTGAAGTAGAACTACCAAAAGAATGGACAGTAGATGAAAACAACATATGACTTCATTACTCTTCAGTATTACTAATGAATTAAAGAAAAAGAGGGTGAAGTGATGACTTCTTAGCATTGATTCTTCTGTATAACAGAGAGTGGTTCACTCCTACCCATAAAAACTTCTCAACATTAATGTCAAAGTAGCTATTTCTATGCACAATGCTTCCTCCACCCCACTCAGCCAAATGGTCTAAAAATCAGATTTTGATCACATCTATCATGTAAGTAGATAATAAGATCAAGTGGCCATACACATCAAAGGAAGTGTATGCGACAGCCAGCCCTAGAAGCTATCAGGTATCTGAACTTGATCTCAAAGACTCTTAGTGTGCCCATTAGCTACCTGAATCATAAAATTGATTCCAAGTCCTAATTGGAGATGTAGCATAGTGCAGTGGCTAAGAGGACAGATTCTGGATACAGTCTGTGTATGTTTGGGTCCCAGCTATGAATGCTTTATGACACTATGTGACCTGGGGGGAAGTTCCTTAGTCTTTCTGTGCCTGTTTTCCCATCAGTATGTGGAGATTATAGAATTTACCATGTAGGAAGAGACAATGAGTCATTATGTGCAAAGTACTTGGAATAGTATCTGGTATGTGGTAATGACAGCTATAGTGTCAGCTATTAATCATCTGGAGGATGCATGTGGCAACATGTCTTTTGAACCTGGGGTAAGAACGTGTGGCACAATAAATCAAAGATGTGTCACCTTGACTGAGCCACTTACTGTTTCTGAAATTATTTTGTTTCTTCATTTACCATATGATAGAAATTAGATCTACCCTGCTTACCTCACAGGGCTTGCCATAGGATCAGAGATGATGGGTACTACCTTCTTTGAAAACTCCAAGTCCTTTATTAATACTAATCGTCGCCATCCAGATGATCTGATTTGTGTGCTAGCAGGGAAGTTTTCCATTCCATGCTGCTCTGAGTAAGAAATCATTAGGAAAGAAAATCTGTGGCTGAAATAAAATAATGGATTCCCCAACCTGGTCAAAAGTCATCAGGATTATTTTGTGATCTGAAACACCCACCACACCTTGATACCTAGCACGAAGTTAAGCTGATTGTAATGGAAACTATTAAATTTGGGGTCAGGACATCTGGATTCTAGTTCCCAGTTCTGCAGTTAACTTTCTGTGTCATCTTGGGTGAGTCATTTTATTTCCCTGTGGTGCTCCAGTCTGTAAAATGAGGGATGCTTGCAACACCGTGACTGCATGGCTCATGGGACAGACGGTTCTGATCACTTCTGGGTAGAGTATTACCCATCACTTCAGTTAAATCACCACTGAATCTCTGGAAAATACATCTTTCCAGATGGGATTTTGTCATAAATATAGTATTTGATGAAGACAATATATCCAAGAGTATATGTTGACACCAAAATGACCACATGCATAAATGCATAGATCAACTTATAAATGCTCCAGAAGAGGATGGCAGTCTTCCTTTCTTCAGACCTACAAGGCATCTGGCAATGTCCTTCCATGGACTCTCTTCCATTGTCCTTGCCTTGAGACTCTCAGGTCTTTCTAAGAGGGTGTTTCAGCAATTTCCTACTATAGTGTATAGGCCTATGCAATCTGCTCCCCCATACCAACCCTGACTTTCTCTCTTACTTATTCACTGTATACCAGACAAGCTGGGCTCCTGGTTGGTCCTGGACCAGACCAGAGCTTAATCCTGCCTCAAGGCCTTTGCACTTGCTGTCCTTCTGCCTGGAATTATCATCACCCAAATAACCCCATGGTTCCCTCCCCTGCTCCCTTCTTTCAGGTTTCTGCTTCCCTAACCACCATATATAGCACAGCAAACCCTCCCCACTTTGCTCTGGTGCTCTCTGAATTAGGTACCAGCTAAGATGTAATAACCAAGAGATCCAAAAACGAAGTGGCTCATACTAGATATATATTTATTTCCTTCTCAAGCAACAGTCAAGAATTGAACAATCTAAAGCTGGAGGTTCTGCCATCTTCTACACTTGGATTCCGAGGATGGCTCAGTCAATGCCATTTACCACCCAGTGGGAAGGAGAAAGAAAGGTTCCAAGGTAAGTGGCTTTATCCTTCAGCACATGACCTGCAAGTTACATGAAACACTTCCCTTCATAATCCATTGGCCTGACCTTGGTCACAATATACCCAGGTGCAAAATAGAGGGGAGGAAATGTATGGCCACATTACCAGCTAAAACTTGAGATAGGGTTTCTTTTCCTAAAAGATGAAAAAGAGAACAAATTCTGTGAAACAATTAAGAGTTTCTGCCACACTCTCTCTCCACCTACTATATCTCGATAGGGCTTATTGCAATCTAATGATCTATAGATTTACATGTTTATTTTTTGTCTCCCCACACTAGAATATGAGCCCCCTGAGGTTAGAGAATTTTTTTACTGCTGTATCTTCAACCCTTAGATCAGTGCCTAACACACAACAGGCACTCAATAAAGACTTATTGAGTAAATGCGTTTTTTTTTCTCCTGGTGTTCTGAGGCACTCATTTCTCTTTCTAATTCACTTTGGATCTCACAGATGCAAATTTTCTTGGTATCTAGTATTGAGATTCTGGTCCAAATTCCTCTTGGCACTCCAAGGATTCAAAAGCAGGGTGTTGTCTTTCTAGATCCCATCTCAGGTAGCCATATTGTTTTCCAGAGGACTTTGGTTTTAGAAGGAGAAGAAGTTAAGATGAAGTGTCATTTTTAGAAAATTAATTGGCTTTATTCTTGGAGCAGTTTTTTTTTTTTTAGGGAGGGGGGAGGGGCAGAGGGAAAGGGAGAGAGAGAATCCCAAGAAGGCTCCACGCCCAGCGAATAGCCCAACATGGGGCTTGATCTCACAGCCCTGAGATCATGACCTGAGCTGAAATAAAGAGTCAGATGCTTAACTGATTGAGCCATCCAGGTGCCCATATTCTTGGAGCAGTTCTAAGTTTAAGAAAAATTGAACACAAAATTCCCATATACCCACTTTCCATCCCCATACAACTTCTCCCACTATGAATATCTTACAATAGTATGTAGATTTGTTACAATGAATGTCCCAATATTGATACACCATTATTAACTAATGCCTAAGTTTACTTGAGGGTTCACTGTTTGTACAGTTCTATGGTAATAATGTCATGTAGGCAGCATTAAAATATCATACAGAATAGTTTCATTGCCCTAAAAATCCTGTGTTTCACTGGTTTGTGTCTCCCTCTCTATCTTTCCCCAAGTCCCTGTCAACCACTGATTTTTTTACTGTCTGTGTAATTTTGCCTTTTCCAGAACATCACATAGTTGGGAGTCATACAGTATGTTGCCTTTTCAAATGGGCTTCTTTCACTTAGCAATACGCATTTACGTTTCTTCCGTGTTTTTTCATAACCTGATGGCTCATTTCCTTTTACTGATGAATAATATTGTATTATATGGATGTACCATGGTTTGTTTATCCATTCACGTATTGAAGGACATCTTAATTCTTCCAAGTTTTGGCAATTATGAATAAAGCTGCTATAAACATCCACGTGCTGATTTTTGTGTGGACCTAAGTTTTCAATTCATTAGCCTACCTAAGGGAGTGATTGCTGGACCATATGATAAGCCTTTGTTTAGCTTTGTGAGAAATAAGTAACTGTCTCCCCAACTGGTTATCCCAAGGTACTCGGCTGGCTGAGTCGGTAGAGCATGTGACTCTTGATCTCGGGGCTGTGAGTTCAAGCCCCATATTGGGTATAGAGATCACTTAAAAATAAACAAACAAGTTAATAAATAAATAAATATCTCCAAAATGGCTGCTCCATTTTGCATTCTCACAGGCATGCATGTTCCTATTGCTCCAGATCCTCACCAGCACTTAGTGTTGTCACTATTTTGGAATATAGCCATTCTATAGGTGTGTGGGAATATCTCACTGTTATTTTAATTTGCAATTCTTTAATGAAATATAACATTGAGCATCTTTCATATGTTTATTTGCCATCTGTGTATCTTCTTTAGTGAGGTGTCTATTCAGTTCTTTTGTCCATTTTTAATTGAGCTTTTTATTGCTGAATTTTAAAAGTTCTTTGCATATTTTGGGTACAAGTCTTTATTCAGATATGTGTTTTGCAAATATTTTCTCCCATTCTGTGGTTTGTCTTTTCATCCTCTTCAGATGCATGTTTAAGTGTATCTTTTAAAGTATTCTATCATGGATCAAAGAGTGGTATATGAAAAACTGAGAAGTGTCCCTTCTTCTGCCTTCTCTTACTAATATTGAAAACTTACCATTTCATATATGTTCTGGAAGCAACTCTATTAATTCCAGGACTTCCGGAAGCAACTCTATTAATTCCTTGACTTCACATAATGCAACATTTAAATCATGAATATGTACACTACTTCTTTTGGCACAGGGTTAATTTTACAAAGTCACACAGCGGAGTGAACCTCCCAAGATTAGAACCCAAGTTTTCTGACTTCTGATCTGATCTTCTTTCCAATCCATCACACTGAATCCTATCATCAAGATTTTATATTTGACTTTTTGATTCTTACTCCTCATATAAATATTTGTGTTCAGAAGAAAGCTTAAGTTTCCAGCCTTGTTTATCAGCAACACGAAAATTTTACATAACCTGTGTAAATATTATTTTGGTTACAAGTGACAGAACCCAAATAAAATGGGCTTAGTCACAAAAGGGGGAATTAATGAAGTAAGGTAACTAAAAAGTCCAAGGACTGGATGGGTCCAGTGGCTCAAAGTAGTTAATCTCAATCTCTCAATCTCTCTCCCACTCTCCTCCCCCCCCTCCCCTCCCTATTTTTCTCTCAGCTCTATTTTCCTTTGCATAAACTTCATTTTCAGGCCAACTTCTTATAGTGACAGCAATGGCCACTAATAGCTTCAGGCTCCTATTATCTTGGCACATCAAAAAAAAAAAAAAAAGTATCTCTTTCCCTATAGGTCTACCCAAAGTTCCAGATAGGGCTCTTAGCAATTAGTTAGCCAAAGAAATACAACCTCAGACACAGGCCCTCCCTGGTACCTAACCTGAACCTCAGACACCAAGAGTGAGGTATATGCCAACATTCTAGGTGCTTTAACATCCATTAAATCAGTGATTCCTGAATTTAAGCCTGCAGCAGAATTATCTGGCAGGGGTGTGAAAACACTGATTACCAGGGGCCCCACCTCCAGAGTTTCCGATTCAGTAAGTTTGCAGTGGGACCTGAGAACTTGCATTTCTAACAAGTTTCCATAGGGTGATGATGCTGCTGATAGGGAGACCACACTTTGAAAACCAACTTCCTAGGTTACTGATTCTTCATAACAACTCCAATGAGGGGCACTTGAATTGCCTCAGTAAACTGAGGCCCACACAGTAGTGGCAGAGCAAGAGAGCCTGGGAGACCTGGCAGTGGAATCCAAGCTCACCCCACCTCTCAGAAGCAACTATGATGTAAAACAACCAAGAAAAAAACCAATTTGATGCAAAGGCATAACCCAAGGGGAGGGTGGGAATATGGAAAAGGAGAAATATATCCAAATTCTGAGATCCCTCATCCTTCCTAAAGAAGACATCATCGATCTAGTTAAGGATAGAAATAAAGAGTAGAAATCATGAAAACAAGTATTAAAAATATGTAGATGCTTAAATTGTTCAAAATGCAGGTTAATTTAGGTTATCCTCTCATATCTTTTTTAAAAAATTATTTATTTATTTATTTATTTATTTGAGAGAGAGAGAACAAGTCAGAGGGAGGGGCAGAGGCAGAGGGAGAAGCAGACTCTCCGCTGAGCAGGGAGCTCAACATGGGGCTCGATTCCAGTACCCCAGGATCTCAATCTGAGTCGAAGGCAGACACTTAACCAACTGAGCCACTCAGGCACCCATCCTCTCATATTTTTTAAAAGAAAATAAGGAATTTAATGTTCATGACAGAAATGCAAACGGTGAGTTGAAATGAGGAAGGAAAATAAGCTGAATGCAGAAGGCAATGGTGTGTACGTGTGAGTGCACGCTGGCAGGTATGTGCACATGCATGTGTGTGTGTGTGTGTGTGTGTGTGTTTCAGAGGCTGGGGAAGGGTATTACAAACATTTTAACACCTACTGAGAACTACACCAACTCCCCCGTAAATTGTTGAGTTGGTCACTGTATTCAATAAGAAAAGCGGCAGCAGCAACCTATTTACAAGAGGTATGTTTAAAACCGAAGATAATAGCCTTTAACTTGGAACAGTCTAATGCAGAGGCTGCAAAAGGAAATGCCTACAGAGCCAGGCGGACACCTTAAACTGGTATATGGAACAGGGAAGGACAGCAGGTGGTGGTGGGAACAGTGGTGGCAAGGGTGCTGCCACTATTCAATTCCAGCTGACTGTTGCTTTTCCTTTTCCCTTTTTTTTTTTTTTAGAGGGAGAGAGCACACGAAAGCGCGTTGTTGTGCACAGTATGGCAGGGGGAAGGGGGTAGGTTGGGGCAGAGGCAGAGAGGGAATCTTAAGTAGGCTCCATGCTCCAAGAGCAGGGAGCCCAATGAGCCCAATGCAGGGCTCCATCTCATCACCCAGAGACCATGACCTGAGGTGAAATCAAGAGTAGGACACACTTAACCGACTGAGCCACCCAAGCACCTTGACCGTTGCTTTTCCGAATGTGGGTGAGTTCTGTGGATTTTTTTTCTTTTTAAGAGAAGCTGGAAATCTGGATTTTCACCTGAAATCCCTAGATTTTTTACAAATTAAAATATTTTAAGAATATTGTAAACAGGGGCACCTCGGTGGCTCAGTAGGTTAAGTGCCTGCCTTTGGCTCAGGTCATGATCCCAGGGTCCTGGGATTGAACCCTGCATTGGGCTCCCTGCTCAGCAGGGAGCCTGATTCTCCCTCTCCCTCTGCCCACCCACCTCCCGCCCCCTGCTTGTGCTTTCTCTCTCTCTGAAATAAATAAATAAAATCTTTTTTTAAAAAAGAGAGTATTGTAAACAAAACATACTAATAGGCTCGGCTTGTGAAACCCATCAATCTGTAATTTCTGGTCTGATGTCTCTGATGCCTGCATTTTAAGCAAGGGAAAGGCGAATAGAAGCTCAGCAGTCCCATGCTAAAATGTGGTCACATAATTGAGAAAGATAACTATAAAAATAATAATAACTAACATTGAAATAGCTCTGTTAGTTTATAGGAGACTTTGACCTGCTTTACAACAAAGAATCTCCTTACCAACCAGGAAGTAAAAATGCAGATTGGGTTACTATGCTTTTTTTAAAGATAAGGAAACTGAGGCTCAGTGGTTAAGTCACCAGTCCAGTTATCAGCTAAACATTGAAAATCCCAACTGTTCTTCTTGATCTAACCTCTGTGTTCTTGATGCCTCCTGATTTCCACACAACTGTGAACAGTACATAGTTCTCTCAAGAACAGAATGACTTCTGATCAGCTGCCCTGCTACTTACAAGTCACTAAGAGATTCTCCTTGGTCCATTCTTTCTTCTCTTACACTTCACTTCACTCGCCTCTGTTCATTTGAGATCCCACTTCCTTAGTCCTTTGTTGGGTAGAGATCATCTCTGGTTTGACATACTGCACCTTCTGAGCCCCTTTCTAGACAAAACCATGCCACCAGGCAGACCCACTTCCTTCCAGACCATCACATATAATACCTTAGCTAATCTTTCAGCAGCCTTGTATGACTGCTGTCCCCACTTTATAGATCAGGAAACTGAGGCTCTCCCCACCTCTCAGTTTCACCCTGTCCCTTATGTTTTCCTTCCATTAGCCCAAGGATGATAGGAATGATGCCAATGCCCAGTGCTAACTTGACAGAGTGTGGCTTAGGGTGAGGAGTTAAAAATAACCAAATGTATACGCAATCATTTTGAACCTTTTCATATACTGTTCCTTTCCTTTTATACTTTTCCCTTTATCTAGATAACGTCATTCATGTCTGTATTCCTCCTTTGCCTGACTAACTTCTATTCATCTTCTGGATCTCAGCTTAGATGTCACCTCTACCCAGAAGCCTTCTCTGGACTCCACTTCCATAATCTCATGTAATCATATAGTCCTGTGGGCTTGAAATTGCAGTGTGCTAGGCAATAAGGAAACAAAGATTAAAAGGTAAAACTTCCAAGAGTTCCCGATCAACCTTAAGAAGGAAGGAACTGTAAGTTTCCTGACTAGAATAAATGGATCAGGGAGAACACAGTGGGGAAAAACAGAGGATGGCATGGGGTATTCAAGGCCTTGGCACAGAGGAAAAAAGCTGAGGACAAGGAGATATTCATAAGTAAACAGGGGTGCTTTTCCATGGCTGCTTCAGATATTCCATAGAACCTCAGAAACTTAGCTTTGGGAGAGACCTTAAAAATCACGTGTATAACCCACATCCAAAGCAGGAGTTATATTACGCTTGAGTTTTTCAGGGTTAAATAAAGTATTATATGTTTTATTAATTCAACAGATATTCATTAAACAATTCTTAGGTTTAAGAGATATCCTGGTGGTGCAGAGTTGAAAAAGTACATGGTGGGGCGCCTGGGTGGCACAGCGGTTAAGCGTCTGCCTTCGGCTCACGGCGTGATCCCGGCGTTATGGGATCGAGCCCCACATCAGGCTCCTCCGCTATGAGCCTGCTTCTTCCCCTCCCACTCCCCCTGCTTGTGTTCCCTCTCTCGCTGGCTGTCTCTATCTCTGTCGAATAAAATAAAATAAAATCTTAAAAAAAAAAAAAAAGAAAGAAAAAGTACATGGTTTCTGCCCTGGAAGAACTTATTACGTAGCTAGAATAAATGTTTACTTATTTATCCATTCAGCAAATATTTATTCCATTTGCTATGTACCAACACAGTAACTTAAAAGATTGGTATTACTATCATCTCCATTTAATAAATCAGAAAGCTAAGTCTCAGATAAGTAATTAATCAAAGGTTGCACAGTTATGGTATCTGACACCGTCCTAAGTGCCACTCATCCATTAGCTTATTTATTCTGCATAACAGCCCCCTGTGACATAGGTGCTTTTGTAAGCTCCATTTTACATTTAAGGAAATCATGCTCAGAGAGGGTAAGTAACTTCTCCGAGGTCACACCACTTATAAATGGCAGAGCTAGGACATAAACCCAGGCAATCTGTTTCCAGCATCCATGCTCTTAACCATCATGTTATATAAATAGGTCATTCAACCAGAGTTGTCAATACAGGCATACCTCAGAGATATTGCAGGTTCAGTTCCAGACCATCACAATAATACAAATATTGCAATAAAGTGATTCAAATGAGTGAAAAAAATAAATCTTTCCATTTGCAATGACATGAATGGAACTAGAGAGTATGATGTTAAGTGAAATAAGTCAGAGAAAGACAAATACCATGTGATTTCACTCATATGTGGAATTTAAGAAACAACACAAATAAGCAAAGGGGAAAAAAAATAGAGGCTAACCAAGAAACAGACTCCTAACTACAGAGAACAAACTGATGGTTACCAGAGGGGAGGTGGGTGGTGGGATGGGTGAAAAGATGATGGGGATTAAGGGTGTTGTATGGAAGTGTTGAATCACTATATTATGCACCTGAAACTAATATTAGACTGTATGTTAACTAATTGGAATTTAAATAAAAACCTTAGAAAATACTTTACTGATAAAAAATGCTAACCATCACTAAGCTTTCATCAAGTCATAATCTCTAATGACAGATAACTATAACAAATATAATAGTAACGAAATTTTGAAAAATTGCAAGAATTACCAAAATGGGACACAGAGGCAGGAAATGAGCAAATGCTGTTGAGAAAATGGCACTGATAGACTTGCTCGATGCAGAGCAAACCTTCGATTTGTAAAAAATAGTATCTGTGAAACACCATAAAGTGAAGCACAATAAAATGAGGTATGTGTGTACATGACAATCATATAATGAATGGGTAATCATGCAACACATAACTTACAAGTGTCCGATCTTTCAGTGCCCTTGATTTTCATTTTTCTCTCCATTCCTTATTGTCCCATTAACTCCATTACCAAGGGGAAAAAAAAAACAGAGAAAGAAAAGGACACAATTATCCGGGGGTGATTTCAGCAACAGGTTGGGAATATTGCTCGGAGTGGCGGCCCTTAACTTCAGATGACTGCAGACTTCTGATTTCCTGAAATCATCTACACACGTTAGTGTGAATGACCTTATTTGCTCTTTTCTGAGGAGAAGGTCTACAGCTTTCACAGACTTCCTTAAGAGATCTGTGATGCATTAAGGTGAAGAACCGCCTAAAGAAAAAAATCCAATTAGCTTACTGGAAGCCAGCCGAATATTGGGCACTTCTATATTTTATTATTAAAAAATCCATAAATGCTATGGAGCCATTAAAAATATTTACAACAATCCCATGATGACATAGAAAATACTGATGTCATAATGTCAATAATAATACAAAAGTGTTATACCTACTTCACTTCTTTACCCAATTTCCTCCACAATCCATGCATATTTTGCTTCCTTTCTTCAACACTGTACTGTACTTGTCAAGGTCACCAATGACCTTCACCTTGTCAGATCCAGCAACTACTTTCCTAGCCTTGGCTTTCAGCATAGTAGACCACTGGTTCTTCTTCCATGACAAGAGTAGTCTGTATCTACCTCACTGGCTCTCTATCCCATTCCCTTTCCAGTCCACTGCTAAATGTTGGAGCATGCCAAGGTCCAACTGGGTCCTCTTCTCATCTTCATCCTCCTTTTCATCATTCTCCCCCAAATGATCTCAACCAGTGCCACGGCTTTAAATGCCCCACGTGGTTCAGCAGTGAAGAGTATTTAAGGCATGTAAGTCACACCTCCAGCCCTGACCTCTACAATGAGTTCTGGGCAGGAATATATTCAATTATTTACTTATCATCTCTCCTTGTGTAAGATGTAAGCATCTCTCTAAATACTTCGAAACAGAACTATATTATTGTTTGTCTTGTTCAGCTCACAGAACAGGGAATGGCCCATAGCAGTTTCTCAAAAAATACTTGTTGAGTGAGTAAGTGAAAAAAATACACATACAGCTGTTTGTACAATTATGTTTCACAACATAAAAGTGGTAGGGAAAACACCGAATTATTAACTGACTGCATATGAAATTATAAGATTTTTTTCCCCTAAAACTCCTTTTCTATTTTTCGATTTTATTTAGACGGATAGTGGTTAAGAGTATCAGACTTGGACGCTCGGAGACTTCTGCTAGACTGCCACTTACCAGGTGCGCATCCCTGCTTTCTTCGTATGCCAAAGGGGTTTAAAAATATGCTCCTTAATTATGTTCATGTAGCGTTCACAAGGATCTTTACTATGAAATTACTGATGTGGAGAGCTTTGTATGGTGCGGGGTGCATAGCTGAAGGGTAATGACTGTTAGCTGACAATGCCGACTGGCATGTTTTCTTTTATAATAAAAATGCACATTTTTCTTAGAAATCTTCCTTGAAAGGAGAAAAAGAACACACACGCACCCACATCACTTCTCCGCGGCACCACCGGGTTCCCAGGAGGCTGGGCCTGCTCTGTCGCTTCTTCCGCCCACGTGATCCTTCCAGGCTCCTCCCCGTCTTCAACATGGCGGCGCCCACGGGCACAAGCCGCACGTGATGAAGTCTGAGCGCCTGGGAATCGGAGACTGCAAGTTTGTGAGCCAGTTTCCCTCCGTTCCGTCCTTTGCATCCCTTCGACCCCCCACCTAGGTCCTCGCGGGCCCCTGCCTCTGCAGCCATGAAGACAAAGCCCGTTTCCCACAAGACCGAGAACACGTACCGGGTGAGCAAAGGAACTTGGGCCCAGAACAGTGGTGTGGGTCCCTGCTGCCTCAGCCTTGCTGCTGGGTCTGAGCGGGACTCCCGGAGCTGCAGCGTTGTGGGCGAGTGTGAGTTCCTTATCTGGCAAAGGAGGGGGATTTCTGGGTGTAGTAAACATGGGGTGGGGAAAGACGTCTGGGTAGCCGACTTCGCCAGTGGCTTGTGGGGTCTGGCCTGCCTGGGAATTCCTTAGGCCAGAGTGAAATTCATGATCATAGACTAACTGCTTGGAGATGTTCTCCACTGCTCTTTTATCCTTAAAGACCAAATTGGGGGCCGAGGCGGCAGGAGGAGGTGAGTGATTTCCAGCTAATGGCTGTGACATCACTTTCTGTTTGTTCCCTGAGAACTCCTTTGTTACCGTACAACCGTTTGTCTGTATGTGTTTAAAAACACTATTGTTCCAACGACTTACCCAGACCCCTATGCTTGTAGCGGGTCAGGAAACCTAATAAATCTGTCCAGGCCACGTTGCCAGCTTTTAGCTGGGTCTACCATGGAAATTTTATTTGAAATGACATAACTGAACTTTTGCAAATACGTTAATGGAAGTATTTAATTATTTTCATAAAGTAGGGCATTTAAGACTATGTCTACTTCTAGTTTCAAAACAATTATATATTTTATGATTGATTGAAAATGCAAGTCTGAAATTGCAAGCAAAGCATACCATTATTTGTAATGATAGTACACGAGGAGGCTTATTGAAACTTTAAGCTTTCTGTTTTCATAAGGGAATTGTCAACATGTGATTATTATACAGCACTCAAAACAGATGTTAAAGATGTGATAAGTATTAAATGATGATTGTATATTAAATATCCCCCCCGACAGTTTCTTACATTTGCTGAACGATTGGGGAATGTGAATATTGATATTATTCACCGGATTGATAGAACTGCAAGCTATGATGAGGTAAGAGAACTTTATATTAGCCAATCTTCAAGTGTTCATAGTTTCATTTTTTTGTCTTTTCTCAGTAGAAGTGAATTATTTTTCAGGCCATTCCTTTATGAACATGAAATGCATTAGACCTGTGTGATCTTAAACAGTAGCTACGCATGGCAAATTAAAGCAAATTAAAAATTCAAGGGTTCAATAGCCAGATGCGGTTAGTTGCTACAGTATTGGACAAATGCAGATATGGAACATTTCCATCATTGTAGAAAGTTCTGTTGCGTGTTGCTTTGTTAGACAGTTAACTTGACACTTAGATGGCTTCTGTGATTCGAGCCTCTCCCTTTCCCATGTGCATTCTGAGCTCTGCTGCAGATTCATATTCCTGAAGCTGCAATTTTAAAGAGATTTTGAGCACATCATTTTCCTGGGGCTTAGTTTCCTCCTTTATAAAACGAAAGGGGCTAAACCACAGAATTTTTTCCAGTTCTAACCATGCTCTGACTCAATCACATCTCTACTTAAAAATCTTTTTTGCTACATGAAGTTATTATTTCTCTGTTAGCCTTTTAAGGTCCTGTATATCATGCCTTTAACTTAGGGATTTAACTTCAGTTCTTAAAGTTCTTCACTTGGCTCTAGTCAGACTCTGCTCACTGTCTCTTTGGAAGTCTTATCTCCAGTGTGTGAATTTAGTGTGTTAACTGATGTGATCTGGGTAAGCACATAAGGCTTTGGCAACTCATACTGAAGGAGCCTAACCTAAATTCCTTGTGGATATAGGGTGGGGTGTTGAAAAGGTAATGTAGACAAGATGACAGCTGAATTGAGTCTTGTTATTTATATAGGTTTTAGCATGGCAAAGAAGACAGGAAATGCTGGTTCAGGCTGAGAGAGAAGCCTGTATAAACAGAGGCTAGAAAATACATGTCACATTCAAGAAACTACAAAACATTTCAGTGTGGTTGTAATTGTATGTGTGATGTTTGTGTGTGCTGATGGTAATTGGGGTAGGGGAGGGACATAGCTGATGAGAGATAAAGCTGAAGAAATAGTCGAGGAGCATAAAGGACTTCATATGTCAAGCTAAGTTTGCATTTTATCCTGAAGCTATGAGATGTTATTCTAGGATTGTAAGGCAGTGAGTGACATGATCACGTCTAAGTTTTAGATCTTTCTGGCTTTAATATGGAAGAAAGAGCAGGATTGGAGTCAGGACAACCAGGTGTGAGGATACGCTAGTCACCTAAGTAAGAAATTATTGTAGTAGCAGCAGTCAAAAGGGAGAGAAGAGAAGGATTCCAGAGATATTAAAAGAGTAGAATGGATAGGACTTGCAACCTGCTGGTTATGAAGGGAGGAAAGGGGTTAAGGTTTTTGGCTCTAACAACTGGGTGGTTGAGAATGTAACTTATCAAAATAGATTTACAGGAAGAGAAGCACAGGGTTGGTTCCATTTGGGGCTTGTTGAATTTGACATACCTACGGCCATCTAAATGATGGTGTCCAAAAGATATTTGGATATATGGATCTGGAGGAGTACAGGTGACTTTGGAGGTGGAATTACAGATTTAGCATTCAGTATATGGTTTATAGTTTAAGCCACAGGAGAGATAGATGGGTAAGAGGTAGAATGTCCAGTTAGTAGAGAAGAGAGCCTAGTACAGGACCTTGGGCTGGATGGTCCACAGTGGTCTCAATCACATTTGACTGGGGTTGTTAGTCTTGGTTGCCTTCGTGGTGCTTATTCTCCAATAAGCTAGACTAGGCTTCTTTTCATGATGGCAGGTTCTTTTCGAGAGAGGGAAAGCAGAAGCTACAAAGCTTCTTAAAGCCCAACTTTGAGGGTTCCGAGATCATTTCCATCGCACATTATGGTCAAAGGACGTCAGAAAGCGAGGCCAGATTCAAGGAGTGAGGAAGTAGACTCCATCCCTTTGTGGTAGGGGCTGTGAATCACAATGCGAAGGGAAAGTGACATTTTTTGAGATTGTAGAAGATCTCGGCGTGCCGTTTGTGTGTGTACTACTTTGTACTCTCTCTCTCCATACATACACACACATAGGGTAATGATTTATTGATTTTACTTTTCAAAGTACGAAGTAATGTATACTATGATAATGAGCTAAATAACATGACAACATATTGATGAATTTAGAAAAACCTGTTATCTCACCCCTTCCATTCCTTATTGTGAAAGAAACATAATATTGACAAGTTGGTATATATGTATTCTCCTGTACTTTTCTCTCATATAATATGTGCAAATGTGTGTATTTATAAAGGTCTTTTTTAAAAAAATTGGTTCCTCCCATATACTTCACTACGTTACTTGCTTTTATCACTGTGGGGGTTTATCATCAACATCCTTCTAATTCAATATAGATGTTACTGTTTTTAATAGCTGTATGTTATGCCTTAGTATGTATGGGCCATAGGTTACATTAAGCACTTTCCTGTTGTTGGATATTTAGGCTGTTTGATGTTTTCCCCTCACTATAATAGAGCTGAATAAACATCTTTATACTGGTATGTTTGTAATTTTTATAAGAAATATCTCCAAAATGGGGGCACCTGGGTGGCACAGCGGTTAAGCGTCTGCCTTCGGCTCAGGGCGTGATCCCGGCGTTGTGGGATTGAGCCCCACATCAGGCTTCTCCGCTAGGAGCCTGCTTCTTCCTCTCCCACTCCCCCTGCTTGTGTTCCCTCTCTCGCTGGCTGTCTCTATCTCTGTTGAATAAATAAATAAAATCTTAAAAAAAAAAAAAAAGAAAGAAAGAAATATCTCCAAAATGGGAATTGATGGGTCAGAGGACATACCTGGCTGTTTTTTTTTTTTTTTTTTTTTTTTTTAATAATTGCCAGAGTACTTCCCCACAAGGTTATAATTCATATTTCTAAAAGCAGAATGAAAGAACTGTTGAAGAGTCAGCACATTTTTTTCCTGGACCTAAAATTGCAGAAAACAAAAAAATTTTTTCTCTTTAGTGTGACTATTACATACGTTTTAGGGAATTATTTGCTGCAACAAATCAATAAAATATTGTTTTTATAAATCATATGCTTATATTGAACAGCTGATTGCTTTTTAAGTGTATTAGTTAAAAGAAATGTTTTAAATTCTTGACTATTATCATTGTCTCAAAAGTATTAATATATCATTATTCTTATTTACTTTGATCATAGTTTTTGAGTTGCCTAATTAATGGACTGCTTTAATCTTGGCAGGAAGTCGAAACCTACTTTTTTGAGGGTCTGCTGAAATGGAGAGAATTGAACCTTACAGAACACTTTGGTATATTCCATTTTGTTTCTATTTTATTCTCCCATCATTTGCACTTTATGTGTTCAAAATAACTAAATAGTGGTATGGTAGAAAAGCAGAACCTATTCTCTCTCTTTCTCTCTCTTTTTTTTTATCCAGGCAAATTTTACAAAGAAGTTATTGACAAATGCCAATCCTTCAATCAGTTGGTCTACCATCAAAATGAGATAGTTCAAAGTTTGAAGACTCACCTGCAAATCAAGAACAGTTTTGCCTATCAGCCCCTTTTGGAGTAAGTAGTATGTTGAGAGAAAGCTCAGTGACACATACCTGAATTTTAAGAAAGGTGTGTTTTAAAGGGTGCTGGGGTGGCTCAGTCGGTTAAGCGACTGCCTTTGATGCAAGTCATGATCCTGGGGTCCTGGGATTGAGCCCTGCATCGGGCTCCCTGCTCAGCAGGGAGTCTGCTTCTCCCTCTACCTCTGCTCTTCCTCCTGCCCTGCTTGTGATTTCTCTCTCTCCTCTCTCAAATAAATAAATAAAATATTTAAAAATAAAAAAAACTAAGAAAGGTTGTGTTTTATAGCTACATTTGCCTTAGATCTGGTGTTTGAATTTAAAAACAAGAATTTGTTCAGTTAGATCAGAACATTAGTGCTTTGCCAAAAAGCAGAGTCTTAGAAGTATCTTTTTTTTTTCTTTTGTTTTATACATTTAAGAAAACCCCATTTTTCTTTCACGCTACAGGAATGACTCAGCATAACTTGTGATGAAGTGCGCTTTCTTGCTCCAGTCTGATTTCTTTGCTAAACTCTTGAAATGTGAAAAATGTTATGTCTCTTAAGACTTGGTTTGAGAGCTTTAATTAATCCTGTGATCACAGGCATTCTGCTGTCATTTATGAAATAGATTTGCTGTCTTTGTTTTTTGATATATGTGTCTCATCACTTCTACTTATTTTTAATCCAGTTTGGTTGTACAGTTGGCACGAGATCTGCAGACGGACTTCTATCCACATTTTCAGGATTTTTTCCTGACTATCACCTCAATCCTGGAGACTCAGGACACAGAGTTACTAGAATGGGCTTTCACTTCACTGTCCTACCTGTATAAGTACCTGTGGAGACTAATGGTGAAGGATATGTCCAATATATACAGGTGACCCTTTTCTCTCTCTAGTACGGGTTTGGTTTAGGGGTTTTGCAGCAACATGGACGGGACTGGAGGAGATGGTGCTAAGTGAAATAAGTCAAGCAGAGAAAGACAATTATCGTATGGTTTTGTCACTTTTAAATTTTATCTTATTTACAATTCAGTGCTGTTTGGTAATTTCATAAAGTTGTGCAAATACCACCATAATCAGTTTAAGAACATTTCTGTCATCCCCAAAAGATTTCTCAAGTCCGCCTACAGTCAGTCCTGCTCCCCACCTGCATCAGTTTTGAGAGCAAAAGCAATATATACGTGTTACGTATTCGAGATTGCCTCTGTGAAAACAGTGGTGTGCTTGCGCTCGAGGCTCCTGAATAGAACAGTCGTCCTCAGGAATGAAATGTCTTAGCGTTCCAGGTTTTTATTTTTTGGTCAAGTGCAGTCTTTATCAATACTGACAACCAGGATTTCTCACTCCCACCCCGTACTTAGTTAAATATGCACAATACCCTTCGTGTATACCTGCTGACGTGGCTGCCTAACTCTGATACGTGTTTTCGATTGTTTTTTCCTGGGTTCTGTCTGACTTCACATTGCCTTTCCAGTTCAGTCTCTAATGATACGAAACTGGTTCTGCAGCCAGAGTGGTCCACAGTCTGTTCTGTTCGTCTGCATCGACCTTCTCTTCTCTTCTCTCCAGCTGCTAAAATCCTGCCTCTTGCCATCAAAGCCAAGCTTGGTTTTCATAACCTCCACAACCATTTCTGGGCACCTCAGCCAAAAAGCTTTTTACTCTGAACCCCTCTGGCATTTTACACCTTACATCACACAACTTGTGTTATAATTGTTTGTTCACAGTGTAATGGTGTGTTTTACAAACCTGTGAACTCTTCAAGAATCCAATCTTAAATGTCTGCATGTACCCAGCCCCTAACATATTTATTAAGTCCAAAGAGATACAAAGGGAACATGGTGAGCAAATGTGGATAGGGAAAGAGGGTGAATTCCATAGTTGCTTTCTGTTTAAGAAAAAGATTGTTTATAATCAATTTCAGTCAGGGACTTGATGGAATTTTCCCCTTGGTTTACTGATTATTTCTGCATACTTTAGTTGCCACAGAAATATGAAGATTAACACCCTCCTCCCAAATACAGGTATGGGTATGGGATAAAACTGTCGATTTTGTTTTTGTACCACCCCCTTCACCCTACCCTTCATCGAATCACCCTTCCCTCTACCCTACTTTGAACAAAGAATGAGAAAGAAATATTTTTCCGGCCTTTCTTAGTTTTCTATGAAGCTTTTGGTAAAATGTATTAGAAACCAAGATTACTTCATTCAAAACCAGCAAGATCTTAGGGCAATGTACAGTAGTCGCCCCTTATATGTGGGGTTTACGTTCCAAGACCCCTAGTAGATACCTGAAAGCATAGATAGTACTGAACTCTATATGTGCTGTGTTTTTTCCTACACATACATACCTGTGATGCAGTATCATTCATAAATGCACAGTGAGAGATTAATAGCAAAAACTAGAACAATTATAACAACACACTGTAATAAACATTGTGTGAATATGATCTCCAAAAATTACTTATTGTACCGTACTCACCCTTCTTCTTATGATGCGAGATGATAGAATGCCCACATGATGAGATGAAGTGAGGGGAGCGATGGTGTACGTGTTGTCGCGTAATGCTGTGCTCCTGTCAGCCTTCTGACCACAGTCAGTAGGAGGAGCATCTGATTCCAGACTGCAGTTGACCACGGATAACGGAGACCAGGAGAGTGAAACTGCGGATAAAGGGGAGGGGGGAGACCGCTGTATCACTTATTTGGGGTCATGACTTCTCTTGTTACTTTTGTATCTCCTAAATTGGGCTTTCCAGTTCTAAATTTATTTGCTCTCAGTGTGACCTCTTCAACCTCCTGGCTATTTTCACTTAAGTATTACTGAAATCAGAGTCAACACATTCCCACTCAAAGTAATGCTTCATCCATTCATGTGTTCAGTAAATATATACTGTCTGCTAGGCCCTGTTTGGTTGCCCATGTTCCGCAGTGATTCCATTTTTCTTCTCATCAACCGAGGCTTGGTGTCTTAGAGGCATTTTTGACCCAGTTGTCTTCAAGGACTCCAAATCCTCTTGATTCTGTTATTCATGTACTCAGTTCAGTGAGTGTTTATTGAGCACTGCCTATGTGTATGGCACTTGAGATACCAATACAGATAAAACAGATAAAAATCCCTCTCCATGCAAAGTTTACAGTTTAGTGGGAGACATCTTAGGGGCATGCCTGGCGTGTGCAAGGAACAGCAAGGAGTCCAGGGTCATGGGGCAGCGTGTATAAGCAGAGAGTGATGAGACAGTGCCACATCGTACTAGTAGAGTTCAGATCATATAAGGTCCCTGTGGGCACTGTAAGGTCTTTGCTTCCATTGCAGGGACTCTTGAAATGCCTCTTGGGTCCATTTTTCAGCTCTTCCCTCTACCATAAGCCTTTCATGCCCTTGTTCGCCCACGCTCACCTGACTTGAGCAGCTTTCTAGTTGGACTGCTAGCCTCTTTGCTTATTTCATCCTGTGTACTGCTACTAAATTAATCTCTCCGAAATACTCATTTCTCCTTTAGCCATTATTTATTCGTACCTGCTGTGGGCGAGGAAGTTCTAGGTACTGAGGATATGGCAAAAATAGGAGACCATGCTTCAACCACGTGACCAGTATAAACAATGTGATTATACAAGTAATTATTTAGTTGTAGCTACATGTCTCTGTGACCTTGAGCAGATTGCTTGGCCTTTCTGTCTCAGGCTTATTATCTGTGGAACCGGAATAACAGTACCTATACTCCATGGGGTTGTGTTAGTTAGAGGAAGTAACACAGGGTGAGTGCTTACATAGATGTAAGCTCAAGTCTAAATGCCTCTGTTTGGTGTTTGAAGCTACCTGTTTACATGGGCAGCTTTATCTGCAGCAGCCCTACCCAACCCCATCACCCTTTTTCTTTCAGACAGACTAGCCTCCTTGTCCTTTGACTGTGATCATTTCTGCCCACCCTGTCTTTCCTCTTGCTTTTATCTCTAGTCATATGCACTCCAGTACCCACCTGAATTCTTCTCATCATTCGGGAATCACTACACGTTTCGGCTATTCATGGAGTCTTTTCTGTAAGACCTGCACCACCAGTCCTAGGATTTTTCTTTTTTGTTACGTTCTGTCTTGGTAACTGAACAAGATTTTAAACCATTTGCTTTATACTTACAACGTATTCCTCGTATTCCTAGCACAATGTTGGACATATAGTTGACATGGCGTGTATGTTTCTTGAAATGTGATTAAACATGTCTTATTTTCTCATTTATAGCATGTATAGTACACTCCTGGCTCATAAAAAACTACATATAAGAAATTTTGCTGCTGAAAGTTTTACTTTTTTGATGAGAAAGGTTAGTCTGATATCTTACATGTTTATTGTTCATTAATCCTCAAGAATCTGATGAACAGAAACAGATATCTTTTATAATGTGGTTGTATGGACTAATATATATATACACACATATACACATATACATTATAAGAAGAAATCTTTTACTATTTTGAGTTTATCTCATCTTTAAGTTGTCTTTGCTCACTAATGAGAAATCATTTGAGTCACTCTTTTATTGTTATTTAGGCTTTTGGTAGCTTCAGTGTATGTATATCAGAAGTATCCTCTAATTCAAGTCAGTAAATATATGACTGGTGAGAGTAATAGAAACTTTTATAATAATTTCACAGAAGAAACTGGAATCATAATGTTGCTTGTGTTTCCATAGTAAATTTTAGAGGATTCTTGTAATGAAACAGAAACACTGGTATTAATTTCTTTTCTACTCATAAGTACATACTTTACTTTTAAAGAGAGAATGTTGTCTTATGTAGTTTTTCTTGGCGCAGACCTTTATATTATTTCACTGAATCAGTGTTGTCTGTGGAATTAGAAGTGGTATACTATTATAATAGTTTGAAATCACTAGAAATATCTCTTCCTTTTAGAATTTTATCCTAATTACATTTAACTATGAACCTGTGGAACAGTAAATAATATGTTTTCTTTTGGATTTGTTGTGTTGTAAATACAATTTTCCATTTGCATTTTGTGTTTTAGGTCTCTGATAAAAATGCACTTTTCAATTTAATGTTTCTTGATCTTGGTGAACATCCGGAAAAGGTAGAAGGAGTTGGCCAGTTGCTCTTTGAAATGTGCAAAGGAGTTAGAAACATGTTCCATTCCTGTACAGGGAAGGTAAATGACTGGGAGGATATTTTGAGTCTGTGTGAAAGAGAGTAAAAGGAAAATAGATAAGATTTATATAAATGGTATGGAGAGAGGATAGTCTGGAATAAATAAAAAGCACTAAGTGGGGGAGCATTAGGGCTTTAATAACAATGCTTATTAGCTAGGATCTAGGTGATTAGGTGTATTTACTTGTAAAATCATCCTTGTTTTCTTTATCTGGGATTCTAGAAGGTAACATAAATTGATTAATGAGCGAGGAGGGAGCACTTGGATGGTAAAATTCTCCATCCTGGTTTGGAAATTCCTTTTGGGACATGTAGTTAACTGAACCATCAAAGCTGCCATATCTTTGATTATTCCAGATCAGATTTTAATATAGCTTAGAGTGGGGAATAATCAAGTGGGAAATGACAGTGTTAATACTTAAAAATAAGAGTGTACATGTCCATTTTAATGATTATTGGATTCCCACAGGCAGTGAAGCTAATTTTACAAAAACTAGGACCAGTTACTGAAACAGAAACTCAACTACCATGGATTTTAGTTGGAGAAACACTCAAAAACATGGTCAAATCCACTGCGTTGTACATCTACAAGGAACATTTTGGTACATTTTTTGAATGTTTGCAAGTGAGTTCTAATTTTTAAGGATTTGTATGTAATAAGGGTTGATTGTTCTTGTTCTTAGTTTAGCAGACGACTCCTGGAGAGTATATTTTGTAATTGTCTTTATACTTTTACACACATAATTAGGCTTTTTTCCCCCTCTCTATTCCCTGTATTTTTTTGGTATTTTGAAATGCAGTAGAGCATTGTGATTAAGAGCACAGCCTTTGGAGCCAGAATGCCTCTTTTCAAATCTTGGCTTTGTCACTGATTTGGGAAGGTTACTTAAATCTCTGTTTCCCGGTTTTTTCGTCTGGTGGGACTATGGGACAATAATATTCTCTACCTCATGGTCGCTATGAGGATTGTGCATAAATACTTATAAAGCACTTTATAACCATGCACTCAAAAATGTTAGCTATTATTGTCCTTTGTGATTCCTGGTAAATGTGTCTTTCTTTCAAAATAAAAGTGTGAAAATTCGAACTGCTTCACTCAATACTTTCATTATTGGATTAACAAATGAGTTTGATATTTTTATAGTTATTCTTTCTGTTAAATTCCCCATTGGCAGGAATCACTCCTAGATCTACATACAAAAGTAACCACAACTAACTGTGGGGAAAGTTCTGAACAGATAAGAAGGTTGTTAGAAATATATCTGATACTTGTGAAACATGGGAACGGATCAAAGATAACCAAACCTGTCGATGTTTGTAAGGTGAGTTCCCAACTTCATTTGCTCAGAGTCTGTTCATTAAAAGCTATTGCTAAGCGTGCATTGTTTTTTCTTTTATTTTACAGGTATTGTCTCAAACATTACAAATAGCCAGTCTTTCTACACCTTGCCGGGAGACCCTCTTGGCTGTAATTTCTGCTTTGATCCTGGGTGAAAATGTTTCCTTGCCAGAGACCCTTATCAAAGAAACCATACAAAAAGTAATTTACTTCAACAGATATTAATTGAGTAGTTAATAAGATATTTAGCATTGAATAAGCCTCCTGGGGAATACAAATGAAGTGTGTGGCAAAGGCTCTGCCTTCAGGGAATTTATAATCTTGTCAAGGAGATGTGAATTGCATTCTATAATAGAAAGAGGCAAAACAAAGTGTGATAAAGTAAATGGTGCATATTCAGCAAACGTGTATAGCTTACCATGTGCTGGGTGTGGACTAGGTATTCCGGGGTGGGCATTATGGTACCTGTGGTGTTTGATTGTTAGGGAAGTGGGGCCCTGGGAGTGACTTATTATAATCTGTTGAATTAATCTACTGATGTCATATTGAAACATAATTATTAATTCTGCCTGGGGTTGAGGGACAGAGAATGCTTTCCAAAGGACGTACAATTGGGGTAGTCCTTGAATGTTAAATATCATCTGCCGGTCAGTGAAGGGATTAAAAATGCCTGGAGAGGGAACGGCACAAGATGCGTCAAAAAGTCCAGAAATGAAAAAAAAAAGTCCAAAAATATATGCCTGCTGGGTATATGGACACATTTGCAAAGTTCGGTTGGGTTTTATCCTGCAAGTAGTGAAAAGCCCTGGAGAATTTTTAAGTAGGGTAATGATTTGATAAGATTTACATTTTAATGAGTTTAGAAGATGGTTTGTGGGGAAGTGGGATTGAAAATAGAAAGACCAGTTAGGTTCCTCCTAGACTGTGCAGTGCAGCAGTATATAGTATGGAAAAATGTATAAAATAGTGCTGCTTGCCCTTTTCGGAATTCTCTCTTTGGGAAAGAACTGAGCAGCTCTTAGGCAGAGCCCTGCATAATCACTAGAAACCCAGTACCCCTAACATTTGTAAGTAAGTTCTTTCAGCTGAAGGGCAAGCATTTGTACAGAAAACTGGTTAAAGTGTGCCTGCCACTCCCTTACTCCACCTGCTTTCCCAAGGAGAAGGGTTCAGTGCCAGTGTCTCACACCTGGATGTGTCCCTCTGCACCAAATTCAGCAGTCAAGTTATTTTTGCCTCTATTAACTTGTTTCAAGCGTCCCACCACTTCCTGCTTGCAAGTTAGAGGACCTTGAAGGTTTAAGATGTTTTTTATTTTCAGGAATGGGGAAAGTACTCTCTGTGTGCTTAATGTTTTTTACCTGTGGTCCACAGATTTTTGAGAGCAGATTTGAAAGACATTTAATTTTGGATTTTTCTGAAGTTATGTTTGTTATGCAGCAGTTTGAGCAGGTGAGGAACTGAAGTTTTGGATTTGTTTTGTTATCAGTCTGTCATGATAAAATAATCAACTTAAAATCCTATGCTTTTTGTTTGAGAGGAATAGAATAAGCATTTAATGTTTTAGTCCACATTTTTTAAAGCAATTATATTTCAATTTTAGTTCACAATAAAGTAAAACTTTCTTCCGTATGCTAGGACACTTAAAATGACATTAGATAATCAACTTGTTTTTAAATAATCCTTTAGGAATTATAGAACCATGTGGTAAAATTGAAAAAAGACTTTAAGGAACTTTTATGTGAGTTTGAAGCATAGAAAATAGTTTCTGAAACATTTGGTTTGCAGGAAGGTTACTAATGCACTTCTTTGCTACTAAGTAAATACCTGATGTAATGAGGTAGAAATCTTTCTATTAAATCCTGAGTTTATTTTATCCCTATCCCCTCCCGTCCCTCTAACATTTGCCACTGCTTGTAACTGGTCTTCCATAGCACACCTCATGGAAGTCTGTTTCTGTGTCTGTTCTCTGAGTTCCCCTTTAGTCATTAATATATTCTCATTTGCTTTGAGAAAAACCTTCTTCTTCATTCGTGTCCTAGCCCTTTTGTTTCCTGTCCAGTGAGAGCCCTTTACCTTGCTCTGGTTTTCTTAGCAACTACATCTTTTCCTTCTCCCTTGTTCCCTTTGGTCTTTTTATAAACATCTTATTTTTATCAGAGTACTCTTTGTATGTAGTTTTAAAAGTCAAGCAGGGCTAAAAGTTAGTCACTTGATTTCCACTCACATCTTCCTCGCTGAGAACAACCATGTCCCTTGGCTTTTATCTACTTTTTTCCGTTACTTTATATTTTCTAATAATTCAAATACACTGCTTTTCCTTGATTCATTAGTTCTAGTACTCTTCTATGAACTTCCTTCTATGGTGGATGGGTTCTGGTTCTTTTATACCTCTCATCTTCTCAGTAGGGTTACATCACAAATTTTGGTTGGATTCCTGTTCACCACATAATTAATCCTTCTAAACGAGTATTTTGTATTTCTGTTTCCTTTTTTGTATACCTTTTCATTTTTCCTGAAGTTATAGATTGCCTCATTCTTTAAAAACTGGAAATGATTTTCCTTGAATAGCTGGTCAGTGAGTCTGTCTGCCAACAGCATTCTAAAATGACTTTCACATATCAGAAAATTTAGTAGCTCAAATTTTTTTTTCTTTCCTTTCCTAGACATATTCCTCCTAGAGCAGTGCAAGTTTGAATGGGTTGCTTTCTAAGACCACAGTGCAGATGTCATAATAGGACTTCATTTTGCTTTTCTCCTATTTCCTGGGTCCCATACCTTTCCCTTGTTTTAGTTTAATCTCTTATTTCGATGGTACACATTTTCCAGAGGTTCTAGAGAAAGGACAAATGGAAGTAAAATTTTGAGATTTAGTGCCTTGGAAAATGTCTTTATTCATATTGCTACCAAAATAGGTATAGAATTAGAGATTTTATCACTTTCCCTCAGTTTTTTAGACATTGCTCCATGGTCTTCTAGCTCTCGTTACTTCTGTGGAGAAGAGGTCTAATGCCTTTATGATCTCTGATCCTGTGTTTATGATGTTTTTCCCTCTGTGGAAGTGTTAGAATCTTTTCTTTCGGGGCGCCTGGGTGGCACAGTTGTTAAGCATCTGCCTTCGGCTCAGGGCGTGATCCCGGCGTTATGGGATCAAGCCCCACATCAGGCTCCTCCACTAGGAGCCTGCTTCTTCCTCTCCCACTCCCCCTGCTTGTGTTCCCTCTCTCTCTGGCTGTCTCTATCTCCGCCAAATAAATAAATAAAATCTTAAAAAAAAAAAAAAAAGAATCTTTTCTTCCTTAGGTGTTATGAAATGTATATCTGTTAATAAATGTGATTTCCTTTCTTATTTTTAGCTTTTTCTACCCAGCTTTCTCTTGTATATTGAAAATTGCTTCTTGATTAATGAGCCTCCTGTCAAAGATGAAGCTCTGGCCATTTTGGCCAAGCTCATTCTGAACAAAGCAGCACCTCCTACTGCTGGCTCGATGGCAATTGAGAAGTACCCCCTGGTCTTTTCACAACAGACAGTGGGGTAAGTTCTAAGTTTTTATTCCTTGTAATGTTGGTAGGATTACCCATTTTATAATGCATAAGAATGCTGTAAAAAATGAAGATCTCTGTATATTAGCTGGGAAGATATCCATGATATATTGTTCTGTGAAAAAAGGAAGTTGTAGAATAGTTGTTTAGTATGATCCCATTTTGCAAAGTTAAAACAAAAAGTGTAAATAAGCATAGGAAAAGACATGGAAGGATACATAAACAGGTTAACCCGTTTAATGTCAGGAGAATGGTATGTGAAAGAAAGAGGTGACTATTGATTTTTTGATTTTTTTTAACCTTTTATTTTAAAATAATTGTACATTTGGGGCGCCTGGGTGGCTCAGTCGTTAAGCGTCTGCCTTCGGCTCAGGGTGTGATCCTGGTGTTACGGGATCGAGCCCCACATCAGGCTCCTCCGCTGGGAGCCTGCTTCTTCCTCTCCCACTCCCCCTGCTTGTGTTCCCTCTCTCGCTGGCTGTCTCTCTCTCTGTCACATAAATAAATAAAATCTTTAAAAAAATAAAATAAATTAACAAAATAAAATAATTGTACATTCACGTGCAGTTGAAAGAAATAGTAGAGAGGTTCTGTGTACTCTTCCCCCAGCTTCCCCCAATGGTAACATCTTGCATAAGTTAACTGCGATATCACAACCATAAAATTGACATTTTTCAGATTTCATCAGTTTTACATGCACTCATCTCTGGGTGTGTGTGTATCTGGCTATATGGTTCTATGCAGTTTTATCCCATGTGTAGATTCATAACCACCACCAGAGTCAAGATACAGTGTTACTCCATCACCACAAGGATCTCTTGTGCTACCTTTTAATAGCCACACTCACGGATGCTCCTGTCTCCATTCTTAACCCCTGGCAGTCACTAATCTGTTCCCTGTTTTTATGATTGTATGATTTTAAGAATATTGTATAAATGGAATTAAAGAGTTCAGCTTTTGAGATCAGCTTTCAGTCACGCAGGTCCCTTGAGACCCATCCAAGCTGTGTGCGTCGAGAGTCCATCCTTTCGTTGAACATCTCGCGTGGGCTTGTTGCGGCGTAGCAGCCCGTGCCAGGGATGTAGGATGGTCCAGGTAATGATTCACTTGTTGAAAGACGTTTAGGTCACTTCCGGTTTGGGGCTAGTATGATGAATAAAGCTGTTATGAATATCCACGTACATAAGTTTTCGTTGCTCTGAGATAAATGCCCAAAAGTGGAATTGTTGAGTTATATCATAAGTACATCTCTCGTTCGATGCGAAACTGCTAGCGGTTTTCCAGAGTGTTTGTGCCATTTTATATTCCCACCAGCAGTCCAAATGGTCAAGTTTCTCTGAATCCTCTCCGGCATTTGGTATCGTCACTGATTTTTATTTTTTGCCAATGCAGTAGGATGTAGTGAAATCTCATTATGATTTTAAATTGCATCTCCTTAGTGGCTGATGTTGTTGACCGTCTTTTCCTGGGTTTATTTGCTATGCGTGTATCCTCTTTAGGGAAATATCTGTTTGTTTCCTTGGCCCATTTTCTAGATGGATTGCTTGTTTCTTTACTGTTGAGTTTTGAGAACACGTTATATATTCTAGACAGAGGTCTTTTTGTCAGATCAATGGTCTGCAGATAAATTCTTTTAGTCGATGGCTTGTCTTTGTTCACTTAAGATTTTTCACAGAGCACTGTTTTAGATTTTGATGAGGTTCAGTTGACCAGCTTTTCTTTCATGGATAGTGCTTTTGATGTCAAGTCTAAGAACTCTTTGCCTACCTAGATATTTTCTCCTACTTTTCTAAAAGTGTCATAGTTTTATGTTTTACATTTAAGTCAGTGGTCCATTTTGAGTTAATTTTTATATAAGATACGAGGTTTAGGTCAAGTTTCTTTTTTTGCCTGTGGATGCCCACTGTTCTGGCAACATTTGTTGAAAAGGCTGTTCTTCCTCATTGAACTGCTTCTGCACCTTTGTCACATCAGTTGGGCATATACGTGTGGTTCTATTTCTGGGTTCTCTATTCTCTTCCATCGATCCATGTATCTGTCCTCCCCTGATACCACACTGTCTTATTACAACAGCTCTACAATAAGTCTTGAAATCTTGAAAAAAAAATTTTCTCCCATTCTATTGTTCCTTTTTGGATTGTTTCAGCTAGTCTTGGTCCTTTCCTGTTCTGTATAAATTTTAGGAGAGTCTTGTCTATGTCTACCAAAAACCTTGCTAGGATTTAGTTTGGAATTGCCTTAAATCTGTAGATCAGATTGGGAAGAACTGACATTTCCCTAAGGATACACAAAACTTTTAACTTTGTTTATGTCAGGAGGATGGGAAGGAGAAGAAAGAAGTGACTGTTAACTTTTAGATTATATATCTTTGCATTGTTTGAATTGTTGAGTGTCGTGGATTACTTTAATTTCATTAAAAATAAAGCATACCCTTTAGACATTGAAAACAGGGTTTACATAAATATGTGAGAGGATTCTGCTTATTACTTTTCCAGCAGTTGTGGCTGTGTTTTTAGAAATTATAGATTAGGAAACCAGTTCCCTTATCATTCCTGTATGTTCATACTTAAGTTTCTTATTTCTCTGGGATTTGTTAGACTTGCTGCGTCTGTGGTTTGCTTTGGGGCAGCAGGAATAGGTGGACATTCCTTGAGTTTTTGCTGAGTACTCAGCTTTGAAGCATCACAGCATCCCTTGAGATGGGTGTCATTGTCCCCACAGTCACACAGCTGAGTTGGTTTTTGATTCTGGATCAGCTTGAGATTCTGGAGGAATTCGTCTTCTTCACATGTTGCTCTTCTGCTGACCTTAAAAGTAGCTTTTCTATCAAAACATGCCAGTAGAGTCTTGTTAGTTTTCCAGTTTACTGAGCTCTGATTCCTGAGGAATGAATGATTAGTAACTCCTGTAGAATTATTTCCTTGGAACTTTCCTCTTGATTGCAACACCAAACCAGCTCCCAACAGGCATATTCCTTGCATGTAGCCAAAACTCTGGGTTCTGAGCACTGGGAATGAAGCTGCTTTGTTTGCTTGTGTGAGGCCATCTCAGCCATCTCAGATCCTTTGAAATATGTCATGATAAGAAGAAATAATGTCCTGATAAGCATAAATAATGGAGGCATATTAGTTTAAGGCAGGTGCCACAGCTTCTGTGCTCTTTCTTTGAGAAAACATCCCTCTGCAACTCCCAGAGATAGGATATATGTGAATGGTCACCTTTGTCTGAATATTCTCAGTAACACTCTATCCACCTGTCTCACAGATTTGTTGTGAGATTAGAAAGACATAATAGATGTGAAAAGATTGTTGACAAATGCTAATTATATCAGGCACTGTTCTAGGCATTGGGATATAATAATGAATAAGAAGAAGGTTTCTTCTTTTTGGCAAGATGACATTCTTGGAGAGGAGGGATGTGAGACAGATAACAAATAAACAAGATAATTTTAATGATAAAAAGAAAAATAAAATGAGGGTGTTGAGAGGGAGAATGAATGGAGAGGCAACGTGACTCCTCTCCAGAGAAGGGACCTTTGAGCTGATTATAATGATGGGAAGGATCCAGCCTTGCAAAGATCTAGGTCAAAGGCTTTCCAGGCAGAGCAAGACTTAGTGTAAAGGTTCTGGGGATAGGAATAAGCCCAGTATGTTTGAGGAACAAAAAGAAAACCTGTGTGGGTACAGAGCATCGAGCAAGGAGGAGAGTGGAATGGGAGGACATGAGAGGCAGGCCAGGATCAGATCACATAGGGCCTTGTAAGGTGACATCGGGGGTGTGGATTTTATTGGAGCTCATCGGCAGGTGTGATGAAGTAGGCAAGCAAGGACCCACCTTAATATTAAAGTATCTCAATGTTTCTTATAAGATTTTTGCAGATTGTTGAGTCTTTACTACTAGAAAGACTATATATATATCAAGGTATAGTGACTTTCAGAAATTGTCAGTGAAAGTAACTATAATTTCCAAACATTCCATGTCTTAATAAGTATGAAACAAAAAAGAATAGTTTTTAGTTAATTTTCATGATAATGGGGACAGAGGAATAAAAACCTGATCTTCCACTTCCGTTGTGTAACAAGCTAAGCAAACTGGACATGGAGGATAAATTATCAAAACAAATCATTTTACTTACTGTTTCTATGACTTTTCTTTCAATTAGATTTCTGTCTTTCAACTGAACTGAGGTGTGGTTCATTGCCAAAAGGAAAAAGAGGCAAACAAGAAAAATGCCAAAGTAACTGATAGCTAAGGCCAAATGTCATGTTAGAAAATGTCATCGAGTAAACAAATTTTATGAGATTAAAGAAGCAGAGGAAGTTACTTCTAAATCATAATCACTTTGGTGACATTTGTCAAGTTCACCACTATGTGCAACATCATTCTACATTTGTAAAGTGGTAAAATTTGTGTCAAAAAGGAAAGAGGGAATAGAGGAAGTCCTTTCATTATAATAAATTACATCTCCAGTTTTTAAAAATGTGTCCATCAGCAGAATGGACAGAAAAGAAGTAATCTGAATGAATCAGAAAATTCAGAAATAATACATAAAACTAGAAGAGACTTGCTTTAAGTTAGGAAGCAAATTAAAATAGAAAATAGAAGAAAGTAGAACCAAAGGCATCGAAAAATCTTCTCACTGAAAATCAGTAAATGACTCGTATTTGTTTTGTTATTTATATTCAACCACCACCACCAATTCCCTCCTCCCCACAAATCTTCCACGTGTGGAAAGGAACCAGTTTCAAACTTCAGAAGGCAAGAGCGATTATGTTCTCTCCTCTTTTAAACATTTTTTTTTCCCTCTCTTCCTTCAGATCCTATTTAAGGCAGAAGAAGATGAGATCCAAGGGAGGAAAAGAACAGATCCCAGTATTGGAGCACCTCTTATCTATAATTCAGTTACCCCCAAATAAAGATACTTACCTTTCACAATCTTGGGCAGCCCTCGTCGTGTTACCTCATATTAGGTGAGAAAATAAACTATGGTTAATTTTGAAAAAGATACTTAGCATGCTCATTTAAACATTTATTAGCCCGTTCTTGCTATTCCCTGAAAAAGCCATTAAATGCCAGTTTGAACTTTTCCCTTTGTCTCCTGACTTCTTGGACAGACCTCTTGAGAAAGAGACGGTGATACCACTAGTCACGTGCTTAATAGAGTCACTGTTCCTGAATGTCAACCGAGGCAGCTTTGGAAAAGGTCAGTTACAATCCCCATTTGTTTTCTTCTCTTCTTTTCTGGCACACCCAAAGTGACTGTAAACACATGGAATACTAGAGAATAGTGCTAACATTGTGCTCTGACACAACCCCCTCTATGGTAAATACAGAAAAAAGAGGATAAGGTGGAGGTGTTGACTTGTGCCTCATAATGTGGTGACCAGATGAGCGCGGCTTGAGCACAAGCTGAATCAGAAGACGGAGTGTCAGAGGGCACCATGGTATCTAAGACCCCTCGTGTTCAAGCCCTAGCTTGTGTCTTGTTCTCTATCTCCCACGCACACTCTGTATACACACACCGTCTACTCCAGGCGCTTCCATTTGCTTACCCTGAGCAAGATACTAGCCTGCCCTGCCCCAAACACCCTTTCCTGTTGTACACTTGAACATCTCCCCTCACCAGCCTGAAAACAGCAATCTGAAAGTAGGTATTTTGTTTCATTCTAGTTCAGTATTTCTTTTCTAACATTATGTGTAGTAGTTGTTCATTCATTGAGGTATTACCGCGCCAGGTTCTCTGTTGGACACATTAGAGAACAAAGTAGACTCACCACAGTTCAAGTGCTCAGGAGCCACATGCGGCTAGCGGCTACCACATTGGACTGCAGCTGCATATTGGCACAAGTACAGAACATTTCTATCATTGCAGAAAGTTGTATTGGGCAGAACTTTTCTAGTATTTAGAGCAGGGGTTGGCAAAATTTTTATGTAAAGGACCAGATAGTAAATATTTTAGGTTTCCATATTCAGTTTTTGTGGCGTATTCTTTATTGTTTGCTTGTTTGTTGTTTCAAACAACCTTTTAAAAATGTAAAAAACATTCCTAGCTTGCAGGCCATATAAAAAAACAGGCTACATACAAATCTGATTTGTGGACCAAAGTTTGCCAGCCTCTGGTCTAAGATTAAATGAATGTCTAATTTAAAAAAATAATTTAATAGCTTTTGAAAAGTACAGTGCATCTCCTTAAAAATTCTCATTTGGGTAATGCCAGTGAGTGGGACCATCGAACTTCTTCCTCATCTTAATTAATGAAACATACATTTTATTCACTATTTTTGAGTATATTTTTCTCTTAAGAAAGCTAAAATACAAGACTTGGGAACTTCTCTTTTCAGTTCCTTCCTGTTATATTCTGACATTTGACAGATGATTCTTTGGGAGGCACAAATTCACTTTAATTTAAGAACTTCTATAAATAGCAAGTATTAGATAAATGGGATGCCTGGTAGTTACTGTGTCAGAGGAATACGTTATATAGTTTCTCCTGTTTTTCTGCCCTTAGGAAACTTATTTGTTCTCTGTCAAGCTGTAAATACTCTACTAAGTTTGGAAGAATCTTCCGAACTTCTTCATTTGGTTCCTGTGGAACGTGTGAAAAATTTAGTATTGTAAGTAAATATACCTCCCATTTATTTAATCACTAGCAAAATATAAAAGCTTCTGTTTTTGTGAAATCTTGGGCATAATGAAAGTCCTTGTTTTGTTCTACTTTATACCTAAGTTGTATTCATATTAGAAATTTATTTATTTGAAATTTATTTATTTGAATCCTTAAAGTAAGTACATTTTTTATACAGTCTTTAAATGTAGATTCATCTTTGTAGAGAGGTATTTTCCCATGTGTGTAAACTAGTGTTGTAGGTTGTTCCCAGCCCGAACATTGCACCGTATTGACCTTCTAGAACTTCCTGAGTGATTCCAACGTACGTATTTCTGCTACACTCATTCTGTCTCGGCTTGACATCACCATTTCAGTGATCACTTTCCTGTGGTCCCTTCACTACATACCAACACAATCCAGTTTTGTTTTTGTTTTTGTAAGTTGGTATCAGCCAGCTCCCGACTTTGGTAGTAGCACTGGGCTGTTACCCGGAAGCCGTTTTCTACTCAGCTCAGCACCCTTCCTAAAGGTCACATCTTTTGAAAACCTGGTAAAGTAGTTGACTTCTTTTTCTAGAGTCTAATCCATTTTAGTCTCATGCTTTTTAAAACAGATTCATTTCCTTCATT